>NW_016909094.1:709522-742022 GCF_001483705.2 Eufriesea mexicana
GGTGGATGTTGAAACATATTGGGTCCTTATGCCCATCGTCTAAATGGTGATTTATTGACCCTATTATTGACCCATGTGGTGGCTGGGTGACAACGAGTGTCCGCGAATCAAGGGACGCTGACAATTAAGAAATAAACCAGTCCTCCACTTAACTTGGGACGTTCGGTCCTAGGACCGCAACAGACAGCTATAGGTGGACGACGCGTGATTAGAACAGAACTGAGACACGTTTCACTAATCCGTGCAGGTTGGGACAGAAGAAGCTGGATATGCAGGTCCTTGGCGAGGAGCCTGTTAACGCGTTAAACGCCACGCCGGTTTTACGTGCAGTATCGTTCACGCCATAGTTAGTCGTCATGCGGGCCGTTCCGGGTCGTACGGACCGGTGGGGCCTGAACGGAAAGTCTAGCGCCGGTCCCTAGGGACCGACGTGGCGTTTAACGCGTTAATCGTTGAAATACCGTTTCGGCGGTATTATTATTCGCGTTAGGAAATACCATATTGCCGACTCTGCACCCCAGGTAAAACACGATGGCACATTGACGTTTAATTTAATAATAATAAGTTTAATAACCTAGTTCCCCACTTAACTTGAGACGTTCGGTCCTAGGACCGCAACAGACAATTATACAAAATATCAATTCATTATACATGCACAATTCACAGACCACATAATACATTGATTAACGTGTTCCAATATTGCTAAACTTCGTATAAATTGCAATTAGGTCTCAAGGAACCCACTTTTAGGAATTCACAAGGACAGAAGAGCTCAAGATTTCTAGAATTCACAAGTATAAAATACAGAGGATGCACAGTTTCTCCAGATCATTGATATCGTGCATTAGAAATCTTAAAATTTTTACGCATTTTTTAATAATAATATAAAATTACTTCGAGAAATTAAATAATCATTTAATTTAAATTTCGAGATAAATTTTAGAAACTCGAATAAATCTTGCTTTATCAAATTCGCACCCATAAATGATACAAGGAAGTTTCATGCTTCTATCTCTTCTCGTTCACTTTAGAAAAAGGAAGAAAGAGAAGTTTACCAAGAACATTCACTTTTTTCATCGTCTAGACCAGATGAAACTTTAAGAGAAAGTTAGAGATTTAGGATAAAAAATTTGGTTCTATGATGTAGACTTAAATTCTCACTATTATGGCGACTTTTTCTTGTTGAAGAAATAACCATGAAAATTTTACTTTCAGTTCTCGATGTCATAGGTCACTGATATGACACCTTAGAACAAGTTGACCTCGTGTTAATTAAAAACGATATTTGCAATGTTATAAATTAACAAAATTCGTCCATCAAAAATATTTTTTAGTCTTCTAAAATGTTTTTTGGAAAGCAACTAACTACGTTAGTGTAATATCACAGACTACGTTTTTAAACATTTGCTTTTGCTTGTTTAAAACAGACATTGAGAAAAATCAACTGATCACCAAAAATTTAAATGTTTTCATCCCCATTCCCAGTTTTATTTCACGATTTTACTTAAATTATGATGCAATTCAAATTAAACCTAACGAGATAAAGGGGGTACCACAGAAATTCTCCGATTTTCTAAAATTTTGTATATCCAAACACAGCAATAATATAACTAAATCCTTTGTGTGCATCCGTGTGAGACAAAGAAGGAAGAAATGACAGAAAGACGAAATGAAAGCTTGCATTGTAGTGCATTCCCTGTCTAAGGAGGCTTCAAATTTTCCAAATGTCCTCATATAGTATCTTCATGGGGGGTTAATTTTACTTCAAACGATGCAAGTCAAATTAAACCTAACGAGATAAAGGGGGTACCACAGAAATTCTCCGATTTTCAAAAATTTTGTATATCCAAACACAGCAATAATATTACTAAATCCTTTGTGTGCATCCGTGTGAGACAAAGAAGGAAGAAATGACAGAAAGACGAAATGAAAGCTTGCATTGTAGTGCATTCCCTGTCTAAGGAGGCTTCAAATTTTCCAAATGTCCTCATATAGTATCTTCATGGGGGATTAATTTTACTTCAAACGATGCAAGTCAAGTTAAACCTAACGAGATAAAGGGGGTACCACAGAAATTCTCCGATTTTCTAAAATTTTGTATATCCAAACACAGTAATAATATCACTAAATTCTTCGTTTGCATCCGTGTGAGACAAAGAAGGAAGAAATGACAGAAAGACGAAATGAAAACTTGCATTGTAGTGCATTCCCTGTCTAAGGAGGCCTCAAATTTTCCAAATGCCTCTGAAAGCCGCAATCCAGGCCTGATTTAAAGCTCATGACATAAACATAGATTGTATCGAGTCCGTAAATTATAGTAAGATGTTAACAACTCTATTGGTGCATATAGTAGCATTTAAGTCGAAAGGAACACACCTAATAAAAATATACTTTATTCGAGGCAGTTGCGTGATCAGACATCGCCTGCAACCTGTACAGCACACACGCTAGACTATAACTCACGATGGCTTGATGGATTGATATCACGACGAGTGCAATTCGCTTGTCATTAGTCTTGACGTGACTGTTCCACGCTAGCATAAATCAGCAAAAAGGGCGCAGGACGAGGTTTCTTGTGGCAAACCGACTCGAGACTGTGCTTCCAAATGAACTCGTTAACCATAGAACAAGGAATGACAGGATAATCGCACTGATATCGGATAAAATATTGTAGGATACCAAAAGAAATCGCGAATCGACTATTGCCAACAAAAACAAATTGTAAACCGATCGATATCTTCTAGAAGCAAATCGAAAAGTTATTCTATATAACAAAATTAAGTTGCCTGACTCCTCTACGGGGAGGTGAAGCGTAGGTTAAGGAAAGCATAAAAGCGTGGTCCTTGACAACCAAAACAGAGTCCTTAGAAATCGGTTGTGACCAGCACAAGCGTGAGTCGCTTGGTGTTGGAAAAAGAGTTTTAAAAGAGTGCGTCCTTGTGTGTTTTCATTTCGTTATCTTGGTGTTCTTTTCCTAAGTTAAATCAGTTTACGAGTTTTGAGTTTGTGTTATCGTGTTCTTGTTCTTTCGATAATTTTCGGTGTCTCAAGACCAGTATTCGCCATCCTACAATATGAACTACCATTTTATTCTTTTCTATACGTCAGTGGAACAACGTTCTTCATTCTATCAGATAGGAGCCATTCACGAGCTAGGGTGATTAATCCTACTTTTCGAATTTCTTCTTAATTTTAGTCCCAAGTCGTTCCATTGTTATCGAGTTGTCTGTAATTAACACTGTTATTAATTTGGACACTGTACAATCAATCGAATTTATAAAATTGTCAAGAATGCTTCATGCGCTAATTTAACCCTTTGAACTCGAGAGGTGCCCTTCAGTCTCCATTTGATAAAATTTCGAAGCTCGATATGAATTACTATATTAAATTTAAAATAATGTAACAGTGTGTGTTAAGCCTTGGAATGTCGTGCCGGTATTTTGTTCGGCCCTTGTTTAGATTAGACCCAGAAGACCGTTAGGGTCTTCTGGCAGCCAGATTCTAATTGCTGTTTTAGTTCAAGTTCCGTGTCCTTTCTATCTTCATTTTCAATGCATTTTCAAACAATTCTTTATTTCCCTCGGGTCACCGGACACGAGGCTTTCTTTAGCCATTAATGTTAGAAAGCAGGCAACAGCACTTAGGATTTGGCTGACAATAGGCCTGCAAAGAAAGGGACCAGGCCATGTGCGATGTCGCGACTTTCGGAGCCATAAAGTAACGGGTCCTTCAGGAAGGATCACGAATGCGCGGGTGACCCACCAGCAACCCCCTTTGAGGGAGAGGCTTCCTCCACCGGCAGACCTGGTCGCGGAAGACGGTCCTCCCTTCTTTGGGGGCATCTGATTCGCGGACCGAGGGCCCACCCTCGGTCCTGTCAACCACCGATGGGAAAACCGATTTCCCTTTGGAAACCATGGGCTCCGAAAGATCGTGCATCGCACAAGTTAGTTAGGTCAGTACCAGTCAGTCAGCAAATAACATTCGAAGAATTCAGAAGAGTTAACCGGAACAATTACAAAATATACAGTCCACTAAAACACAAGTTCCTCAAGAGATTTGGTTCGTCATTAACCGTCGCCAATTGCGGACGACCTATTGACGATATACAGTGTGCGAGGTACCGAAATTAAATAATTTTAGATGTTAATTATTATACGATTTCTTATTCAGTGCTCAAAAAATATCATCAGCCTTATAGCAGAAAATTTTTCCACTCGTACCCTTTCTTAGCCAAAAAATCGTCGAACGCAAAGGGTTAATATTGCGTGATTAGTTATATTTTTCCGGATCACGAGTGTGATTAGACTATTTATTTTGATTAGTTCGTGGTTGTTTATTGTAACTGAACTATGTAATAGTTAATATTAGGTTGCCGGAGGTTGGGTATATACCTATTTTGCCTGAAATGAGTCAATTTGACTCGAACATCAAAATTGGAATTTAAAAAAAAAAATAAAATTTTATATTCGGCTAATAAGGGGCCTGTCTCGACGTAAGTCCGCACGCGTGGTACCCTTGGACCTCGATGGGCTAAGGGGCCATAAACTAGTAAATTGACAAGTTTGAACATCAGATTGTTTACCAAAAATTTTTATGCACAAGAAATAATTTACGTGTGTGTAAAACGACCAACTTTAAAAGTATTTAATGAGTCAATTTGAGTCACATCCATCAAGATAGGTATAACACATATGGATTTTTGGAGCTAAGGAGTGTGGAGGGGAAGGAATTAATATTTGTATAAATTTTATAATTTAATGAAAAACCAACATATATTTAAAAAAAAAATTATTTAAATTTATCTATATACAGGGTGTCCCAAGAAAACGTATACACACTTTAATATCTTATACTTTCTAATTTATTGTTTCTTTCCTGGGTACAACCCATTTAAAATAATGGCTGATTTTAGACTACACTTTGAAAAACGTAATAAAAAGATAAGTCTTTTGCATAAACGTAATAATAATAAACGTAAGAAGAACATAAAAACTGTTTTTATAATCACGCAAAGTGTGTGTATACATTTTTTTGAGACACCCTGTATATAGCAATAAAATCGTAAATGAGTCAAATTAATTCGCTCTGACAATCTAGTGTTAAAGATCCAACGTTAGCAGAGTATAGACTCGGATACGCGTTTTACAATATTATAGAGATTGGACAGAGGTAATATTTATTGGTAAAAATAATATAAAAATGTGAAATCGACAATAAAGTTACTGTTGGATAAGATGGAGTTGGGTAAAAGTTAAAACGTGGCCAAAATAAAACTCGTCGTACTGTAACAGAGGTTAAAAGCTTTATTTTAGAGATACTTGAGGGAGCACGTCAGACAGAGTACGTCACTTCTCGACAACTGACCCAGGATTTTTGGGTTTTCTTCCACAGTGAGAAAACGCTTCCACTATATGTAGACTCTTTCAGGCCATGTCATGAATTTCTTACGTCTACTCCAACAGTTACGAACTATTTCTCGGCTTACTGCAACGCTCAACTCGGTATTACAATATTACAACTCTGTTCGACTTTGACTTTTAACTTTACAACTACACTGAACTGTTTTCGACTTCAACTCAATATTGTAGGATACTTTTTGGGATCTAAACCGAAGTGTTCCTGTGTAGAACGATGCGCCAGGTGTAGTAGATCAGGCAGGGTCTTCTAGCAACCAAGTTCCAAGTGCTGTATAGTTTGTTGCCCAGTGTTCAATCGCAATTAGACTTTTGTCAGTGATTTTCGTCAGCTTTTTGAGCTATTTGTCAGTAGTCTTCATTACCTCGGGTCTAAAGCCTAATTAAGGCAATTAGTCGTCAGCACTTTAGAATCTGGCTGCCAGATAGACCGCAGGAGATCGGGGTCAGGCCACGTGAGCTGGCTTCGAGCGACCCCGGCTTTCCCTGTCGTAAACAGAGGGTGACACTGTCGCGGTCACCTCTCAGGGAGGGTCACCGTGGGGGTGACCCTTCGGAGGATCTTACCCTGAAAGAGAAGTCTCCTCCACCATTGATCTTCGCGTGAAGAGAGTTTCTTCTCCTTCGGGGGAGGCGCTTGCTTTTGGGACAGAGTTAAAAGGCCCGTGTCGAGAGGTGAAGTTAGTCATGTTAGTGGTGGATGAAATATCAATAACAGTAAGAACAATTCTTTATTTAATTACGAAAAGTGATCAAACACAAATATTAAGTATAAATCTAATTAATTTCTCGCAATCCCATGCTCACACATATTGTACAACTCAGTTACAACTGACCAATGCCCAATCCCTCTAGTTTGTTCTTTCTACTTTCATACGTTACATGAACACACACGTGCTTAGAAATTTTGCGTTTGTGACATGGAGGGCGCCTATAGGCGCTTAGAGATGTTGCGTTTGTGGCACGCAGGGCACTTATAGGCGCTCGGCGTAGTTTGGCTTTTTGACACGGAGGGCGCTTGTTTTCACAAAAATGGCGCACATCGTAACTCAATTCCTTATGATACGACCGCTGCGTATCAAAATCTGCCGTAGTCAAGGGGTTAATTTGGCACGTGATAAGCGTTCTTGGGAATCGAAGTAGATTCGCTACAGTCACTCTCTGTGAAAACAAGTTTTAGATTTCGCGTGGCTTTCTGTAATGACCGAGTCTGAAGAGCAAAGAACGTATGTATACATGGAAATCTCGTGTATTTGAGAGAATAGCGCAGAGTCTCTTCCTTCGAATGGCTGTTGGAGCTGTTATGCGAGATTAATTTGCCATGGATGGTTTAAGAGTATGAGGGCGATACTGTAAGTTTGAATATGGTCGAACATGAATTAAAGATGATCCAAAATTAGGGAGGCTTTTAACCTTGTCTATTGACAGAGCGAAGGAGGGAATCGTTTCATCCCACGATCCTGCAATAATTATGATACTCTATGGAACTGCCCTCCAGCAATTACCTGAAGATATTCGAATGAAAGGGAAACATTTATTGCAGGAGAGAGTATCACTATTACATTATGGCAACGTGAGGTTACACTAGGTTTCCCTTTTTCATCGTCTTAAATGGATGTTAGGAGGGATGATCTTCCACTCGGTCAGAAGTGTCAATGGGAAAATTGGGAAAGTGGAGAAATTCCTAAGCTTGATACTGGTGTCTGCTCGTCACGCTGCTTTCAAAGATTAAAAAGAAATTTTAAAAGTCTATGGAAAGAGAATGGAATTATAATAGAACGACGATTATGCGAATTTTGGTTTCGGAAACTAATTGATGTTGGAAAAATTCCTAAGCTTCATACTGATGTCAGATTGTCACGTTGTTTTCAAAGATTAGAAAGAAATTTTAAAAGTCTATGGAAAGAGAATGGAATTATAATAGAACGACGATTATGCGAATTTTGGTTTCGGAAACTAATTGATGTTGGAAAAATTCCTAAGCTTCATACTGATGTCAGATTGTCACGTTGTTTTCAAAGATTAGAAAGAAATTTTAAAAGTCTATGGAAAGAGAATGGAATTATAATAGAACGACGATTATGCGAATTTTGGTTTCGGAAACTAATTGATGTTGGAAAAATTCCTAAGCTTCATACTGATGTCAGATTGTCACGTTGTTTTCAAAGATTAGAAAGAAATTTTAAAAGTCTATGGAAAGAGAATGGAATTATAATAGAACGACGATTATGCGAATTTTGGTTTCGGAAACTAATTGATGTTGGAAAAATTCCTAAGCTTCATACTGATGTCAGATTGTCACGTTGTTTTCAAAGATTAGAAAGAAATTTTAAAAGTCTATGGAAAGAGAATGGAATTATAATAGAACGACGATTATGCGAATTTTGGTTTCGGAAACTAATTGATGTTGGAAAAATTCCTAAGCTTCATACTGATGTCAGATTGTCACGTTGTTTTCAAAGATTAGAAAGAAATTTTAAAAGTCTATGGAAAGAGAATGGAATTATAATAGAACGACGATTATGCGAATTTTGGTTTCGGAAACTAATTGATGTTGGAAAAATTCCTAAGCTTCATACTGATGTCAGATTGTCACGTTGTTTTCAAAGATTAGAAAGAAATTTTAAAAATCTATGGAAACAGAATGGAATTATAGTAAAACAACGATTATGTGAATTTAGGTTTCGGAAAACAAATCGATGTTGGAAAAATTCCTAAGCTTCATACTGATGTCAGATTGTCACGTTGTTTTCAAAGATTAGAAAGAAATTTTAAAAATCTATGGAAACAGAATGGAATTATAGTAGAACAACGATTATGTGAATTTAGGTTTCGGAAAACAAATCGATGTTGGAAAAATTTCTATCGATACTGGTGTTTACTTGTCACGTTGTTTTCAAAGATTAGAAAGAAATTTTAAAAATTTAAGGAAACAGAATGAGATTATAGTAGAACGACGATTATGCGAATTTTGGTTTTGGAAAACTAATCGACGTTGAAAAATTCCTAAGCTTCATACCGGTGTCTGTTTGTCACGCTGCTTTCAAATATCGGATAGTGATTTTAAATACCTGTGGAAACAGATTGGGATTATAGTAGTTATATGGAAACAAAATGGGAGTATGGTAGAACGACGATTATGCGAATTTTGGTTTTGGAAAACAGATTGATGTTGAAAAAATTCCTAAGCTCGATACTGCTGTCTGCTTGCCACGCTGCATTCAAATATCGAACAGAGAATTTAAGAATGTATGGAAACAGAATTTTGGTTATACAAGTACCCGATCGATCCAAATGTGAACGAATCACATATATATATATTTAAAACGAAAAATAGAAATTAGAAAATTTTGTACGTAATATACCTAGCTTTGAAGACTCCTATGACCCAAGTCACGAATGGACATTTAAACAGCCATAAAAATGATTCAGAATATAAAATTATAAATAATTTGATATTCCTTCATTTATATGTAACACAATTCAAGATTTGTCTCCTAATCAATCCGCATAATAGAGGTTCCACTGTACTTCTAGAGTAATCACCTAACCTAACCTAACCTAACCTAACCAGGATCAATAACAAATATGTGTGCGAAGATGAAATAGTGCAACTACCTGGCTATAAACCTTAGATATTCAAAATTTTCGTGTCACTGAAACGGAGTTGTTAGAACACCACGTTTATGGCATAATGGGAGTTATAAAATGGCAGTAACGAAGCTGTTAGGACGAGGAAAATATACTGTCGCGATATTCTCGACAACGAAGATGTAACAAAGAGTATAATATAATGTGAAATTGGTTTGTCAATGTTATAGTAAAAACTAAATAGTAAAGTAAACTCGACATCCTAACGATGTAGGGCGATCCCTTTCCCTGGCTTTTGTCCTTTTTCTTTTGTCTCCCGTTTTCTGGATACGTTTTGTGACCTACGTGGCCCTAAACAAACCAGTTCTAATCGTTCGCCCGTTTAACCCCTTGCACTATTTTCACGAGTCTGACTCGTGATGAATTTTTTAGGCCAAACTTGAATATCACGAGCCAGGCTCGTTGTTTCATATTTCATGCCAAACATGGATATCACGAGTCTGACTCGTGATCGACATTTCGGGCCAAACACGAATATCACGAGTCTGACTCGTAATCGACATTTCAGGCCAAACATGAATATCTCGAGTCTGACTCGTGGTCTTAATCTCGGGCCAAATATAAATATCTCAACTGGGATCGTGTGTCCCCATGCAGGATATTTGTTGCGGCCCTAGGACCGCAATGGCCCAAGTCAAGTGGAGGCCTGTTTTATGACTCTATTGCAAGGGTCCCTTCACTTGCACATGCTCAGCGTCACCTAAACCACCGCTAGGATAAATCGTGAAAAGGACCCATATATTATTCTCTAGACGATAAAAACCCAAATGTTTAAACAACCACCACCACCAAAAGACGCTGAAGTTGTGCAAGTGACCCTTGCAATAGAGGCATAAAACAGACCTCCACTTGACTTGGGACATTGCGGTCCTAGGGCCGCAACATAGAGAACAGGCGCGGCGGAAAAACACGCATCGCGTTCATGGAATAAAATTTGCGCAATCGAGCCTCCTCACCTCGACAAGGTATAAGCACTTGAGGGGGGCACGGGGGTTGAAGCACAGGATCACAATCGCGCACTTAGCGTTCCAGTCGTGTCGGTTCGGCGACGGCAGCCGGCCCGGAATCGGTCGTCACGGGCGGCACACGTCGCGACGAAACAATATTCATTAATCATATTATTATTACTTATACAAAATCTGTTCTAAGCATGTGTAATAATTAAAATATTTTTTAAAAGTTTTTGATTCAAATTCATTCGAATTTCACAAGAGCTCCATCGCGTGAAATAAATACGGGCGCGGCTATCTCGCACTCATTGTCAGTCGTAAGATGTGTTTCAAATTCCGACTCCTTCCCCGACCATTTGGGCGCATGGGTTTGGCACGACTTTTTCCGACTTTCAGCGTAGTGCAAGGGGTTAACCATAGAAGGACGACGGGAAAAGGAAGGGATGCGTTTCGTCTCGGGCCTGCTAGTGGACTCATTAGTAAGGCTTGCTTCTAGCAGGCCCTGCCCTAGACCAGGGATACTTAGGTGTCACAGGAACTTCTATTTAACCGTTTAAGTCCCAAGCAACGACAAACCCTGAACAGCGCGATAACGCTTGCCTTAACCACTTGCGCTATAAAGACGTGCCACGCACGTCGAGATGCTTTTGTTCCGAAGCCGCCAGCGACGTGTATACCACGTCAATTTGCCTTACCGCATGTTATATTATAGAGCGCGGCACGGCAACCGAAAGTTAAATCGTAGCGCAAGTGGTTAGTCGAGTATGCAGAAGTCCAAACGGCGCGATAGCGCTTGTTTAATTTTACATCGAAAAATCCCAATCGTCGCAATAGCGCTTGTTGGTACTATGTGACGTATATGCATCAGCAAAGTTGAGCGCGATCGCGCTGCTTGGGACTCAAACGGTTAATAAACATCTATACAGTTTTACCACCGTTTTCACTGACTACTACGCCTTTGCGTTATAACCCCTTAATAGTCAAGTTTCGTGCTAAATATGCGGATGTTGGTGACACTGCGTTGAAAGCTTTGGACGAAGTAAATCCATGTCAAACAAGTAGAAAATTATTAAATAGAGTAGGGACTTCTCAGGCTACCACCTGTCACCATTTGGAGGAGCTAGGTAAGGTCAGCCACGCTAGGCTTATGGGTTTTACACAATTTGTCAGGGCAGAACGACGTAGACTATAGCTACTTCCTTCTTCTTTATGAACAGAAATTACTCATCCTGTGAAAAATTGAGCGTGGAAGATTAAAAGTGGGTCTTTTATGAGATTACTCGAAGAAGACAATGGCAAATAAAGATTGTTGGAAGAAGGAAACAACAACGCTATCCATCTTACACAAATGACAGCTCATCGGAGATCATTAGACATTCAGTAGTTAGTCGTAATAGGATTACTGTGCCGTTAACATTCAAATAAATTACTGAGCAATACACTATTTCATTATATATACATATACAGACTCACGAAAATATTCGGACACTAAGGTATGCCTGAATTAATCACTATAATTGTGCAATGAGTGATATAAATATAATATGACCGATAGTCATCTAGTGTGCATGATATTTGAAAAAATGTTTAGAGGAATGTACGAGAATGAAACAGTTGTCTGAGAAATATTAAAGAGAAAATACGTAAATATAATATTTATTAACACATTGTTAACCGGTGACGAGTTAACTCGTCTTTTCCTGCCCAAACGTTGTTGACCGATGACGAGTTAACTCGTCATTGCGCTTGCATTATCTATTTCAATTTATGAAACCCAAGGCGATATAGAATATTGCGTGTGAAAGTGATTTTGAAGATTGGATTACAAAATAATAGCCGGCGACATGACATAGTTTCTGTGTAAAATTGTCGGTCAACAAAGGGTTAAGAGTGAGTGAGTGAGTGAAGGAAGAAGCTTCTGGAAAGCGTCCACCGATTTTATTTGAAAAAATTTATTACTTAAATACTTTAAGTTAAATGTATTTTACGAATTACTCGTTAAAAGGGCTTCGTATAGTGTTGTCCATTCTACCCACAATGCCTTCTCTTAGTACGTTTTACCAATTGAGATACTAAGCACCTTGGGTGTGCAATAAAGGACATTTTCGTATTTCTTTATACTTTATCATATTTGTAGTTGTTGCGATTTGGAATGTGACGTGTATGCATTATACTGTGTGGTGTTGCGTTTTGTTTGTGTTTTGATGCATTTTATATGTATTCTGGCTGAGTTCTGATGTGTTCTCTTCGAGTTCTGTACGTGTTCTGACTGAATTCTGTATGACTTCTGATGTGTTCTCTTCGAGTTCTATATGTGTCTTGACTGAATTCTATTTAGCTTCAGATCTGTTTTCTTCGAGTTCTGTATGACTTCTGATGTATTCTCTTCGAGTTCTGACTGAGTTCTGTATGACTTCTGATGTATTCTCTTCGAGTTCTATATACGTTCTGACTAAGTTTTGTTTAGCTTCTGATTTGTTCTCTTCGAGTTCTGTATGACTTCTGATGTGTTCTCTTCGAGTTCTGACTGAGTTCTGTATGACTTCTGATGTATTCTCTTCGAGTTCTATATGTGTTTTGACTGAATTCTATTTAGCTTTTGATTTGTTCTCTTCGAGTTCTTTATGACTTCTGATGTGTTCTCTTCGAGTTCTATACGTGTTCTGACTGAGTTCTGTATGACTTCTGATATGTTCTCTTCGAGTTCTATATGTGTCTTGACTGAATTCTGTTTAGCTTCAGATCTGTTTTTTTTGAGTTCTGTATGACGTCTGATGTGTTCTCTTCCAGTTCTCAGTGACGTCTGTGATGTCTCGTCGTGTTCTATACGGTGTCTCCTCGAGTTTGTTTTGATTAGTTAAGAGTGGATTTTAGTGGAGGAAAAATACAGGTTTTGATTGAACGTTCTATATGTGTTTCGTCTGATCTCTGAATGCGTTCTCTTCGGACTGTGATTGAGTCCTATGATGCCACTCTGTTCGGTGTCACTTCGGATTTTTCATGATTGGTTGAGAATAGATGTTGGAGGAGGAAAAATAATGGTTTTCGATTGGACGTGGGGGTTAGGTTAAGTCGGCAAGACCTTTGGTTGACAAGTGGGAAACTGTCGAGGAAGTTGATTTTCGGTATTGTTCTGATGGTCAATGTCGTGATTTATGGGTAGAGGTCTGTTCGTCGCTTCGGTAGGTCAGTCACACGTGGCTCCAATTGTTGGCTCTGGTTGTAGGTCGTAGGGTTGTACATGTCCCATGCCTTTGTGTTAATTATATTGCTTAATCCACTAGAAGGACGGCAAGACACATCTAGCCTTCGGTATTTCTGTCGCAACAATCTTGGTATTTAAAATTGATGAACTATTGTATAAGATAATCTTAGATATTGCCTCGTAATGGGGAGTATATTTTAAAATAAGCTCGATATAGCTGACATAATGAAATGGCATTCAATCAACCTGATACTTCTTTCAAGACCATTTACAAGGAGGGTGCAAGTCCTCTGGGTCATTGATTTAGTTGAAACTTTACAGGTTTATCATCCAATTCAAGAAAATTTATCATTATAAGGACAACTACTCCATAGTTTTTGAGATATTTATGATTAGAGCTTCGTTATTACCTTAACAACAGATTTATTTCAAACATTTATCAAGTGCTGTTGTGGCCTAATGGCGACTTCCGAACATTCTTACCCTAACCCAGAGTTGTAGAGTTCTATT
This sequence comes from Eufriesea mexicana, assembly GCF_001483705.2. Taxonomy (NCBI): domain Eukaryota; kingdom Metazoa; phylum Arthropoda; class Insecta; order Hymenoptera; family Apidae; genus Eufriesea; species Eufriesea mexicana. The sequence goes on from NW_016909094.1 coordinate 723,256, forward strand.
CATAATTAATAGTCTTCTTTTCAATCTGTTTTTTATTTTGTATTAATTTTTCCATATATAATTTTAAATAAATTGCAAGTAAAATTTGTTAACAAAAGGGTTCTGAAGTCATTAAGATTGCTATAGGAAACTGTTCTTCTTGCATAGCATTCTTATTATTTTATAACAAATAGATACTAGCATGAGAAAATTTAAAAAATAATTTTTTTTATTACGTAATTTTATTTATAATTTATTTAAAATTATTTGTTTTCGCGAGTGAAAAATTAATAAATCAAATAAATATAAATAATTTTACAACATATTTAAAAATCATGGAGATCAGTGAAATCCCCACTTTTCTAAATAATTACCAAATTTGTCGTTATAATAACTTCCATTTTCTGAAAATCCATCGAAAAGACAATTTTCATCCTTGGACTATCTGCTTTGGTGTCGAAAACGAAAAGCCCGCTTTTCGTATAACAAGATACATCAATTTGAGGGTTAGGTCCACTCGTGGCTAAAACAAACATTGAAAGTTTGATTCTGCCTGGAATCACGGTGGAAACAAAAGACGTCTAAAATGTGGATCAACGACGAGATCCAGCAGATCGGAAGGTCAAAAGGCGAAGGTGCAATTTATTCTATATCTTACCTCAATTGCAAGCCGGGGCGCACAACACGGGTTATATATATAGGTTATATATATAAGATGAAAGCCCGAGCACGCGAGAGCTCTGACTCGAGCACACGCTAATTGTCATTACTATCGAAGGGTGGTTGATCGAATTCTATATATAAATTCCGCATGGGCTGCGAGTGGGAGCGAGAGATCGAGGCGATTGTCGATCTTTCAATGAAGCTCTGCCACCATTCGCCACGTAACACTCCGTCCTTTCACGTATCCGTTCTCCCGACGACTCGTGCGTGTTGCTCGATCAATTTTTCCATGATAAATTCCCCACATAAATCGCGCTGGCTTACGAATTATTTAGCTTCGCTCCGGATTCCGGTCAGGATTTATTTTCCAAGTGGTTAGAACGAATAGCCGCTGCTGTGTAACGCATCGGATCTAATTCGTTTGATGTATGTGTGTCCGTGGAAATGAGAGTCGGAAAGCCGTGCCGCTCCGACAATAGCGCGGCCTATTGGATATTTATGTTTGGAATTCTATCACTTTCTCGTCAATGTCAGATGTAGTTCCAACGTGCGTCGCTCGGCGGCGCGGTGTGCGGTTAGAAGGGATTCGCTGCCGACGCGCTGATCTACCGATAATACTTCGTCTTCGACAGGCATTGGCGGGAACGGTATTCTCGTTGTTAACCCACAGAGTGCTGTTCGGTTAACTGTTCCATCGCAGCTTTTTACGGATAAATGTCGGGTATCGAGATAAACGACGTTTGATGCGGCCTCTGGTCCAATGGTTTTATGAAATAGTACTGGAGAAAAATATTGTTCCAGCTTTCACGTCAAATGTGAGAAAAATGAGGTTCGTACTTGTATCGTTTACAGGGTTCGCGCGATTTTTGTTTAACGTTTTGTTGAATGAAGAAGACAAGGTGCTGTAGGAAATAATTTATAGGCGGAGTTTAATTCTGTATTTTGTTTTTCCAGCTGATTTCTAAATTCAGTTTGTTTGCATTAAAGGAGGCATCATATGTTTTGTTACATGGTTGATCTTGGTCGATGATAAAAGAAGAAAGCATTGGAAGTATTACAGATAGTTATGGCGGATTCAAAGTTTTAGGATAAACGTGTATGTCGACTTTGCTTTTAAGCGATATTTTGCATTCAGCTTATTTATATTAAGCAAGGTACTGTACTTTTTGTTAATATTTTGTTAATATTTTGTTAATATTTTGTTAATATTTTATTAATGTTTGATGGATGGTGAAAGAAGAGATGATAGGAACTAAATTGTTGGGGTAATACAAAACTTTTAGAATAAATTTATATTGTTTCTTCTTTAGGTGATATTCTAGATTTAATGTTTTTTTGATAGTGTTTCATTAGTTAATAAAATAAGGTATGGTACGGAATAGAGCAGACGAAAATTTTCTAATTAAATGGTTTCTTTTTTTTTAGGTAATTTAGTTAATTTTTTAAACAAGATATCTTAGACCAAGAATAATTTTGTTTATTTTTATTGGACGAGATATCATTCCTTTTTCATTAATATTGTTTGAATTAAAGTCATCACGGGTAATAATTATGGGTAGAATGGACAATAATGTCTTACACCTCTTTTTATCAGTAACACACAAGGTACATATAAGTAAAAATATTTAAATAATAAACTCAATAAATAATACAGTATTTGAAATGATAAATAGATTCACTCCTTCCACACATTTTTTCTCTCACTCGCTCTTAATATTGATTACATTTCGGTATTCTTTGATCATTTTCAAACAACTGTTTCATTCTGGCACATTCTTCTATATAGTTTTTTTAAACATCATTCATACTAGACGGCACTCACTCATATTATATTTATATCATAGATTGCACAATTATAGACAAACAAGTTTCACTCGTTCAACCTCACTCACAATAATTCATAAGTGCAGCTTATAATTTTTCGGATAAATTTATACTTTATATTTTTTGTATTATTTTCTCCATTTAATAACATAAATTTTGTTTATTTCGTTATATTTATTATAGGGAGAATCTGAAATTCTAAGAGGTATCGGGAGCGAGACTTAAAATTATTGAATGCAAATTCATCCGAATCAGTACTGGCTGTAAGAAGCTTGCGTAACTTATTTTAATAGGTTACTTGGTACGCCTTGAGTCGTTGGAACAATTTTGCAAAGCCTTTGATGCAATTCTACAGACGGTAATTAAATGGCATTACGTTCGGAGATTTCACTAATCCAGGAATTAATCCTGCGCGATCAATTTAACAGCTACTTTAATGTACGATTGCGCAATCTTGATTCGCGTCGATTTTTAATAGTAACAGATATTTAATAGTAAAATATCAAAAATATTTAATATTTTTAATATTTTAAATATTTAATAGTAAAAAGAAGAAGTTAAGACTAAATCTAAATCTAAGAAATTAAAATTAGAAGACTGAAATTAAGATGAAAATTTATTTTTTTTTCTTTTCTGATAACTTTACAAGTTATTAGCAACGAGAGAGAACTGTATTAAAGGATGTCGTAGAGCATGGTGTGTTTTAGGTATTGCAACAGTCTTGAAATTGTTTCTCTGTCCCTCAAATTTTCTTTTAAGGTGGGTTTTATGCTGAGTTGAGCAAAGGGTTAATATTACGATGGAAATGAAAATTAAAGTTAAAAACTAAAGTTACAATTAACACGAAAATTAGAATGAACACGAAAATTAATGTAATACTAATTAAAATTTTAAGTCGGAAAGTACTAATTTTGAAACAGCTTGTATATATGAAAGCCTCGTGTTTAAAAACATCGTCAACATACGACGTAGTAAATTGCGCTGTCTCTTAAGGTATGAATAAATAAAAGTGAGGAAACTCTTTAAATGATGTTCATTGTGGGACACTGAGTCTAAATGAAAACATTCCATAACGTTTAGCCTGTTAACTGGAAAACGTAAGTTACCTTGCCATCCGGATATGCAATATTTTGAACTTAATGCTATATTCGTATAAGAATTTCAAAATTTTTGAGACAGGATACTAAACTTGTATTAAAAATACATCCTCGGGTTCACATACAGAATTATTAAAACGAATCAATTCGCCTTTGTTAATCTTTAATTTTCTTTCTAAAAGAATTTTTTATTACACCATGACCTACTTAATGGGCCAAAAGGCACTGCTGACACATCGTGCAACTAATTTCACCGCCTTTTAAAGCATGAATAAATAATGGTGAAAAAATGTTCTTCTATCATATGGAAAGCAGACATAATTTGAAGCGATACTAATTTTGAAGCACCTTATGTAAAAGGCCATTTTCCATTGCGTTTTTACCTGTTAAGTGGGTCCTTCAATTATAGACTACATTGTACTGAGAATTAATTATTAATAATAGGGGATTATTTTGTTTTAGCTTTCGCGACTGTAGATATGACTATATATGCTTTAATAACGATATGAAGGTAACAGTGCATTAGAAGTATTGGAAATTTTTCTTGGAAACAAAAAATGGAAAAGTAATCAGAGATATTGGGAATAAAAAATGAAAAAGTAATCATACCTTTTAGCTTCAATTTTTAAAATAAGAATCTTCTTTCGTAATCTGGTATGGCCGTTTTTAACCATTTGCACTGAAGACACGATTCTCAGTCGCTATTTAGAAAAGTTATAAAGATTTGTAAATAATAACCGATAATAATAATCGGTAATAATTATTACAGTAATAATAACTGATAAGAAATTTGGAAAACAATATAATAATTATAAAATTATAAAAATAAAATATAAAATAATATTATGAATAATAAATAATTATAAAATAAATATTAAATATATAGTAATATACACACAAAATACAATATGTATTGAAATAAGACAATTCTAAACGTTGATTTATACTTTTATATTTTTTTAACCTTCTTTTTTAATATTTTTGTAAAAAAATTTAATCGATTTTATAGTAAAAATTTTTGAGTTGCTATTTCCTTACGGTAAAAATAACTTCGAATTAAATCAAAAGGTTAATTCTCAGCATGAAGAATACCTGAATTTTTGTACTTTTTCTTAAAAGTAATTACACTACCCAACACAAATTTTAATTTGTAATATCCACGGAGTAGTTCTTGTAAAGTTTATTTTTCTGAACACAAATCCGTAATCGAAATTGCTTCATCACCCTCAGTTTATGAAAATTGCAAGCTTTTCTAAAAATGCACGATTGTTGACTAAAATAAAATATTACGTAAAAAGTAAGAACGTTAAGAGGTTCATTGTTATCTTACAAGTTAGGTGAGACTATATCGAGTTTATCGATGCTCATAATTATAATTATTTGTTCTTCTGAATCATTATAATCTGTCATCAAAGTTTAAAAATAAGCCCACGAACGTATTTTGTTTACACTATTCTTGCACTTTTTCAAAAAGTTCTTTATCTGACACGGATTTTCTACACGGTACCGTATTCTGTAGATTTGTTTGAAAAAGAAACCATATAACAAAATTGTGGAAACAGTTTTCATTTCCAGTAAATAGAGAAAATATTCGTGGGTAACGTGTATACGAGATTTGACCGCCACGCAGCCATTACTCGTTCCTCTAACCTCGACAGTGCCGTAGCTACGCGTAATCCCAGTACCAAGTGCAATGGAACTAGCATATGTCAATAAAATATGCCAAGAAAAGAAATTTGGCAGTTAATGGGTTAAGAAGTCATTGATATTTATGTGTCGCATAACGAAACTACTTCAAATGATAATTCAGAAAAATTTCTTATAATTTTACAATTATAAAATTATACAATAAAAGAGTACACGAGAATATACACATACGATATATATAAAATATGAAATTTGCTGGACGATGCTATTGGTGTCGTTACGCGTTACTACGGCCCTGGCGAAGCTAGATGTGCGAGCAATGGCTGCGTGGCGGTAAAATCCCGCTTACGGGTTCCCGATATATATTTTACCGTCCTTTGAATATTGAACATCATTCTAATATTGTTCCTTCATGGTTTCTTCTTCAGAAAAGCCTACAGAATACACTGTTCTGGAGCAAATTCATGCCAGATAATGAATTTCTCTTAAAAATACAAGAATATGCGTAGAAAGTACGCTCGGAGGCCTATTTTTAAACTTTGACGATCAGTTATAATTATTCAGAAACACAAATAATTATAATTATGGATAATTATTTTTTATTTATAAACTCCAGATACTCTCATCTAATTTTTAAGATAAAAATGAACTTTCTAACCATCTTACTTTTTACGTAATAATTTATTTTAGCCAAAAATCGTGCGTTTTTCGAAAAACTCTTATTTTTCGAAAACCGTGGGTGGTAGAGCAATTTCGATTACGGATTCTTGTTCAGGAAAGTAAACTCTACGAGAATCACCTAATGGATACTCCAGATTAGAAGAAAAGTTAAAATTTGTTGGACAGTGTTATTACTGAATTCCTGTTACATAATCAGAATCATTTCTCTCTCGTTCTCGGAATAGATCTTATCTCTCTTCTCTTCTGCTTTTCATAAAATTTGTCTGTCCTTTAAAATTTCTTATTCAACTGGATCGTTAGACTGATTAATAAGTGAATTAGTATTTCTTCTTGAAGAAATGGCTCTCCTGTAAAGTCGATCTTTTATCAATTTTAGCCCATCTTCTGAGAAAATAAAATGAGTTCAATTTTTCAATGTAATTCTTAACGAGTTACCAGGTATACTGAATGGCGAAACTTGAAACTCGATGGGCTTTGTTGAAAGAAAGAAGGTTATTACGAATTAATTTTTGTACCCTCTTTGCAACTAATTTTTTAAATGGTTCGCGAAAGAAACGCGCTTTGGTCCTATTTAGCATTATTACTGGAATACTTAGTCGAATTTTGATTGAAAATGCTGTAGTGGTTTAGGAGGAAATGGGTCATGAAGTTCGGAACTTCCTATAAAGCCTGATTGTAGGTTCCTTTAAAGGACACCGCTGATTTAGTAGAACTTCCATTAGCCAAATACCTGCTACCCGACATTCTACTATTCGAATATTGTACTATTCCAGTGTTCCATTCAAACGTCCTGTTAGTCACATTGTATATTTCCTTTGTTACTTTCTATGAAACTGGCATTATTGCGTTAACACCTGGTTTGGAATGACATAAGTAGGATAAGTACGATATTAATTATAAAAATAAAGTAGGAGACGTTTTAACACGTTGACTGCCACGCGTATTTTACGTGGTTTGCCCATGGCGCCAAGAAAAATATTTTATTATGCGATGCATATTATGTTGAAATATTATTTACAACAGATAAGGTGAGTTGTATAATCGCGTTTAATGTATTTTTCGTGGTAGGGGTCACCGGTGACCCCCGAGGCGCTGTAGACCATTTTTGCCATTATCAATTGTTTAAAAAGCAACTCGAAAAAATATTTCAATTCCCGATTTTAGGATGAAGTTAGCGATGTATTTAGTGAAATATTTTGATGACGAAGATTGCATTTCATCGAGCAATTACGTACAGAAAAAACGTGGTCACGAATTTAAAAAGAAACCTGGAAGTGTGCGAAATGAATCGTCGGTCACCGGTGACCCCCGTGGCAGTCAACGTGTTAACCCTTTGCACTCGAGAGGTGACCATGAGTCACCATTTCATAAAATTTGGAAAATCGATATTAATTAATATATCAAATTTAATGCAATATAATAGTATCCGAGGTATCGAAATCAAATAATTCTAAAATTCTATTATTATACAATTCTTTACTTACTGCTCAAAAGAGTATCGTCAGTTTTTTAGTACAGAATCTTTGATTCTCTACTCTTCTTTAGTCAAAAAATAGGCTCTTAATCCTTTGCACTCGAGAGGTGAGCCCAAGTCACCGTTTAATCAAATTTCGAAGATCCATGTTAATTAACATAGCAAATCTAAAATAATCGAAGATTGCATGGAATGTCGAAATAAAATAATTTTAAGTCTTAATTTTTACCCGTATATCCTTATTTACCATTTCAAAAATATCCTCGACGGTCTTTGAATTGCTATTTCTCTGTAACGAAAATAATCACCGAGTGCAAAGGGTTAAAAATTGCTGTAACAATTTTAAAAGTGTTTTCCTTTGAAACGTTTATGATGTTAGAAAAGAGATATTTAGATGGTTTAAAGCAAGAAATATAATTCACACGATTTAATAAATTAATGGATAACTCGATATATCAAAAGATTGATATGATTTAATAAGGAAAAGGGTATAAGAGGTGTATTTAGTTGAAAGGATATTTAGATGGTTTAACATTAGAATTACCGATGTTTAATGGGTACCTAGCTATAACGTGCACAAATTATAGTAATTTCAGCGGTACGATGAATATGAGTGAATATATCGATTACAGTTCTTTCTTAATATGAGTTGATACCAATTTTATTCTTAACCTTTTCACTACGAAAGACGTATATATACGTCCTCACGAGTCTATCACTATATACGAAAGGCGTTGTTGTAGGTATCAAGGGGGTATCGCGTCGTTCCCTTGATCTTCCTGGTCGCGTGGTTTCCGCCCGAAATAATTCGTCTTCGCGGTTGTAAGGCACGAAGATATCCCGATGTGGATGGACGGTTCGACGCGACACGGTATCTCGTCGACTTAACGAGGAGATACGAAAATCGTCTCGTGTTAGAAGAGAACCGTCGTCTCTGACGTGTCGAAAGGAAGAAGTTTAGAAAGAACCGGTGTGTTCGATGTTTCGAGAGGAAGTGTCTTAGAGAAAACCCGTGTCTCTCGGATCTCGTACGGAACTGAGCTCCTCGATCTTCCTAAGATCGGCCTTAGGAAAAATCGGGAGCTCGCCAAATATGATTGGCTGTTTTTGACCAAGGGCGTTCCCTTGGTTCGCAAATCGGTGACCTTGGAGAAAGGGAAGGTTCCCCCAAAAAGCAACGATAGTGGAGGAAACCCTCTCCTCCAAGGTGGGGTACCTGGGGTCCACCCGCGCGCTGGTGACCCCATCGGTCGTTTGTTACCCCTAGCGAGGGCCTGAGGCTTCCAACGTGTGCGGACCACGTGGAGCCCTCAGGCCTATTGTCAGCCAAGTCTTAAGAGCCGTCGCCTAATTTCGTTAAATTAGGGATTTCCAGGATTCTCGTGTTCCGCGACACGAGAAGTCAAAGAAAAAAGGTAAAGCAGTCAAACATGCTGAAGGCATGGAGCGGGAAATTCTGATGCCGAATTGTTTTACCCTAAGACCTGGCTGTTGGAAGACCGTAACGGGTCTTCTTTGTTCCACGACGGAACAGCGTATATATACGTCCTCACAAATTTATCGATATATTCGAAGGACTTAAATACACGCTCCCTGCATTTTTCTTACTCTATCACTTTTGCTATTTTACCAATTGATTTCACCTGAAATATAACGTAGCAATTGAATATCGGCAATTGTTCCAATATTGTTCTGTCAATTGTCAAATATCGCGCCGTCTGTATTGATGATTCTCTTCGAGAATGTACCGCAGTCAAAGGGTTAAAGCAGGTGTATGTGTTCGGTGATTGCAAAAAGGAAAATTCTGGGACCAGTCATTTTCACTGAGTTGGTAGTTCTCTAGTGTTAAAAAGAGTAATCGCGACGATCACTATAGAACAGTCCGCTTACATCTAATTTGCTATTGAAAACCATCGCAAGTTAGATGTCTTAAATTCATAATTATTTGGATTTATAAAATATACAAATTCTAATTAATAATATAATAATAATAATAATTATAATGAAAAATTGAATTCATACAATTCAAACGTTTGTACAGGTTTGTAAAATAATCCAACTATATAGAAAATAAAATCCAGTTATTCTAGTGTTAAACAATGGATGTATATATAATTCAGGGCGAATTAGTATTACAATTTTTGATATTGAAATTATTTATATTAACCCTTTGCACTCGAGAGGAGTTGGACTCCTAGTTGCCATTTAATCAGATTCTAAAGATCGATGTTAATTAATATGTCAAATTTGAAATTACTCAACGATGCGTGAAATGTTGAAGTAAAATAATTCTACGTTTTGATTTGCATACGATTTCTTATTCACCGTTTTAAAAGTATCGTCGACTTTATGGCAGAAAGTCTTCGAATTACTATTTTTCTATCACGAACAAATCGCCGAGTACAAAGAGTTAAAAAGAATGAAAAAGAAATTAAATCAATATCGAAAAATTTAAAAATTTTATAGAAAGAAAGGATGGATATCCATAAATAGTTAAAAGGATGTATAGTTGTTTTAAAGCATGAATATGAATATAATTCGATGTAACTTAATAAATTATTGATAAATTAATTTTAGCTTTAATACATAATTAGCAATTATTTATTAACAAATAATAAATTTGCTAACAAATATATTGATTAACAAATTATTAATAATATTAATTTTAACGAATTAATGTGAAATTAACGTTACAAAATTGACACGATTTAACAGCACAGAATTATGAAATCGATAAGTAATTAAAAAAATACAATAATGATAAAAGCTTCTAAAAAATAAATAAATAATAATAATTATTACAATAATAATATAAATAAAAAAGAATATTCTTTGATTTTATAGAATTATTAATTTAGAATTGCTTTAACGTATACTTGTTATCTCGATATTTACCTACCTGTGCTTGATATACGTTGCGCACATGAAAATTCTCTGTTTTGTTAACCCTTCACGTTTAACCCATATATACATTGAACGAGCTTTGATGCTCTCGATGCAAGCAAAGATTATAAATGTTTGCGATGTATATATGCTTTGAGACTTATCGTAGCGTCCATAACAAATTTGATTTCCTTTGTCTTAACAAATATTTAGTTTCATTCTCAAATTCGAATATCCACGTTAAACCACAGTCAGTATATCACGTCAGGCGATGAGCTTATCTCGGAAACAGGTATAGAATTTTATTTCTTCAAATAATTTCACTACTACACATAGATGGAAAGATAAAAAATTACGGTTACGAATTTTATTCAGAAAATATATTTATTTATTCTTATTATTATTGTTATTGTTATTTTAGAACACATGAAAATTATAAAACTATGAAGATCGTTAAATTTCAAATGTTGTAAAGTTAGGGAAGAATAATTTTGAAAAAATTGTGAGAAATGTGAAAAATTTATGATGATTGTAGTATAGTGTACTATTAAATAGATAATACTAATTAAATAATACTAAATAATACCAAATAAATAATAATAAATAATACTATTAATTAAAACTAATACTAAAATTAATAATACTAATTAAAATTGCAAATATTATATAATTATGATAACTATTTATTTATTTATGATTACTATTTAAATATTATATAATAAAACTAATACTAAAATTAATAATACTACTAACTAAGATTGCAAATATATAATTATGATAACTATTTATTTATTTATTTATTTATGATTACTATTTAAATATTATATAATTATGATAACGATTAAGGAAAATAAAAAATCAAATTTTATTATTAAAAAGATTCTTCTCCTTATGGTATTATAGTATATTTTTGGAACTTTATCTTTAAAATGGCACTGTTTCTTTTTATGGGACTATAATAACACTATGTGTTTGCTAGAGACACCAGGGCTAGTAATAATATAATGGAGCTGTACACAATATTCTTTTTCCCATTATTTCATAAACTATAACACAAATTAGAAGGATAAACAAAAGCTGAATATTTTAAATTTTATTTTCACTCTTGTAGACAGATTTAAAATTTCGCGGGGTTGCCAGCAGTACCACAGTGTCGTAGGATTAAAAATATATCTCCTTGTTTTATGTAATCCTTCGTTCTAAAAGACTGCACCACTAAACCCAATAAAATATCATAAGAGAATATCCTTATTATTTTTCATATTAGTATTAAAATTTGTGATATATTATTTTTAATGCTAGTATTAAAATTTTAATAATGATTTTGATGTTAGCGTCGAAATTTTTTACGATTGATTACTTGAAATTGTGCAATTTATTAATTAAAGAAATTTTATTGTGTTAATAAAAAATTGCGAGAAAAGAAGATGCATTGAACGGTGAACTCATGAAGTATTAAACTTGTATATTTTCAAATTATTATATAATAATGACGGGGATAGTATAACGTACATTTGAATTTTAAAGTAATTTTAGGTTATATGCAAGGAAATAAATATATAATATTAAATCTCTTTCATTATAATTATGTTTATTTTTTATTTTTCTCTTGAGTCAAAGCGAAAATAAAAATTAAAATATTTATAACGTTTAGTTTATAATCATGGATAGTACGCTTTATATCTTTAGAAGTGGATTTGTTAAAATAAAGAAAAATAATCTTTCTATATATAACTACATTTATTCACCATATATTTAAATAAAAATGAAAGGTATTTAAACAAATCTTGTTTAAAATATATTTAATATATTTTGTATATATCGAATATATAAAATATATTCGTCTCTTTATAATTATAATTATATTTTTATGCCTTATATTGAATATATAAAAAATATTTTTATATTCAAAGAGAAATATAGACATAAATCGCTCATTTGTCAAATTGATCAACTTTCCGAAACAAAAAGTAGAAATTTATTTGAAATACGAGAAGTTAAGCACCATACTGTGGCGCCAAAATTTAAAAAAGTTCGACGAATGGAGTTATTCACTTTGGCGTGTGAGTAAATTATATAATATTGGAAAATATTTTTAAAAGTCTGAAAAAAATAACGTACACATACATACATATGTAAATACATATCTGGATATTATATTTTTCTGTCTTTCGAAATTGTGCTTAAATTGCACCAGCACTATCATTTGAAACATTAAAACTAAATCTAAGATCAGAGGAACAGTTTATACATAATTCACGCGTTGAATAATTACGTAGCGTCTTCGTACGCTGCACACTAATAATAAGTAAGGAAATACTATCACTGTTGCGAACTAAGTGTCACAGAACGCTTAACTTTGAGCTGCAATGAGCGGAAACGATTAAAGGATGCTACCGATGAAGCACGTGGCAAATTTCATCGTTAACCAAATTATAGACGGAGTTCTGAAAGTGGGGTTAACTTCTCGCTGAGACGATTAGACGTTAGACGTCGCGAGTGAAGTCCGGTAGAGACGTGAGACTGAATGTCGTTGCGATTTCGGACAGATGGCGCTGTATGATTTTCCAGCGTGGCGTGACGTAACGCACACGACCGCGCGATCCCGCCATTGGAAACGTACAGCTACCGAGCTGCACAGCGTTACTGAAATGGCAACGACATGCGGCATCTCTCTCATCTGCATCGAGTTTAAATCGAAGTGACATACGGAATACGGAAAAACTATTCCACGTGACGATGTTTTCAATATGTTGTGAAACGAATGGAGAGCAACTAATTCTTTTGACGGTATACGGTTAACCTATTTGCCCTACATTAAAATCTGCATGAAAATATTTATATTTATTTTTAATTTTGGTTTGTTGTTTAGTTTTCACCATACTGGGAAAGATGAAAAATTTGGTAAGAGCATTGTATGAATAAATTCACGTATTTATATTTTTTTATTCCAAACGTGACCTCTGATTTTCAAAAGATTCCCACTAACGAGGTGTGTTAGAGCCCCTGGTTGATCGAATTAGAAAATTTTCGATATGTAAAGAATTATGGAACGAAGATAAATATAAATTGATACGTTGATCGCATTTAAAGATAATCAAAAATTGTTGAAGAATAATATCGTCCTGCTGAGAATGTTCTGGCAATGTTGTAAGTTTGAAGTTAAAAATTAGGAACAAAAATTAATTACTAAGTATGCAATAAAAATATTCCAATGTCGATTTTTAATTTATATTCTTTAAAGTAGGAATTAGATTAGGCTCAACGTGAATTTTGTGCATGGAAGCTATAAAGTCTGAAGATTAGTTGTTCTAATGCTAAATCAAGTTTTTAAAAAAGCAAAGGAAAATATTCAGGTAAAGGCGTCATAGTAAATATCCAAAAAAAGTCCCCTATGTATCGAGTAGTTTGTTATAATTAAAATTAAAAGAGTAATTTTTAATCTTTTTCAACTTATAGGATATATCACTTAATTACTAAAATTTTATAGCACATCAAAAAATATATTATGTTTGCCATCATATATTATATGACAAAAAAGAGAAAAAATAGGTATAAATGTGGTTAATATTAGACAACTGCTATCATGTTGGATGTTATTCTTTTATTTGACCATGTGAAGGGTAAGAGATCAATATCTTGTGCTAAATATCGGTATTGTGTGTTTTAAACATTCTTATGGTATACCTAACAATTATAGGGACACATTAGTTAGAAATCATTACTTTAGATTATATTTTAGAAATAAGGATTTTACAGTTGTGTTTTGACGTCTGAGAAACGAGTCCTTTCAAATTAAGTGCTTATCGTCCGTGTTGTCAATACCTTAATGCATTCAGTACCCTGTGGGTTTCGTATACTACATGTTGAACTTTCTATTCAAACCGCAAATGTTTTCAGTGCTACTTACGTCTGAGACCACGTATTACTTACTACTGTATCCAGAGAAATACGAACATTAATCACTAGTTTACTTTAGTTTGAATCAACATATATACAAACATCTAAAAAATTCGGTAACTATATCGAAATTCGCTCAAGGAAGAAAGGCAGGAAGAGACAAACAATAGGTGATTTACGTTCAAAGTGTCCTTGTTCCGAATACCGAATTCTAGTTTCTGTAGATGGTAGAGAATTATTGTAGAAATTGTCATTGATTGCAGAAATCTTCTTAAACCACTAGATAAAGTATAAATTATATTTTCTATCCGTTAGCAGCTTTATATATCCTGCAATTGTAATAACCATAAAAACATTTTTAAATTCTGATTTCTTTTTTTAGATGGGAACAATGCTCTGTAGTTATTTTTTATCATGACATCTAAGTAAAAATGGAAACAAATTTTTCTATTTTTTAAAAAGGAATAGTCCAGGAACGAATAGATTAGAAAATAACTAATTAAATAATTCAGGAAATGATTTCAGAAGCAATATTATTTAACTTTCCTAGAAATAGAAGCGTTAAAAGGTGTTCCAAATATTTAGATTTTATTTTGGTTCGTACACGGTCCCATGTACGTTTGGGAAATGCAACAGTGTCGTTCTAGAATTAACTCTGACTCTGATTCTTCGTTAACTTACGCACACACGTTTCACTCTTCACAACTATACACATTCTTGCGCACCCATTCTCCCTTTCTCTATTCGTCTATCTCTTCCAGATGCAGCCATTTCTGAGAGACATTCAGGCACGTCCAGCCAAAACCTTGGGTGGTATATCCTTCGTTCAGACGATAATCTCAAGCACTCGATCCAAACACTCTTCTTTCATTCGTCTATCACTCCGAACCAAGTACTTTCTTTGTTCGCACGTCTATCGTTCCGTACCAAACACTCTCCACTCGTTCGACACAAGATCATTCGCACAATACGAAGGATTCTATCTATTCAAAGAGGTCTGAAGGGTCTATTTAATTAGTAAACTTACAATGAATATATAAGCGAACATAATCAGGAATGTTTCATCTTACAAGGTACGATCGGATTATCGTGGTATTAGAAACGCTTGCATGTGGAAAAGGCCATCAGCCTTGTAGCTACATAGCTACGTAACAATGTAGTGTCAGTGGCCTGTTAACGTATCGTGTCGGAACGACGTTGCGTGCAATGTCGGCCACCGTCTCGATTCATGCGCCCTCTCTCTCCCCTCTTTCTAACTCGAAATTCGTCGCTTTTATTGCCCAATAAAATTCCAGTTCACGTGAGACGTCGTTTCCCATGCCGTGACATTCGCCATGCATACTTATAATACCGTCCCACGACTCGAATTTTTACTCCCGTGTCCTTGCAAGTTGTAAATCTTCCGACAAAAGCATCCTCGATAACATTGTTCCCAAAGTATGCGTTAAGCGTGTGCCGTTCTTCTGTGTTTGCAACAAGGGAAAGTTGGTCAATCGCCTAGTTTCCATGCAGTTTATTACTCACACTGGCGACGAAATCGTCGTGTCACGAGTTTTTGAAGTTTCTTGGTATCCCAGCTAGGTCCCTATCAATTTCATCCGCTTTCCTAGCTTTCTGCTAAGTTTCCTGTAAAACCATCGGGAACACCGATTTCGAATTTACGGCGGGTAATGTATGGTCGAATAAAGGGAGAAATTTGTCAGCGATAAACTGCCTGTAACTTCTTTATGTGAACGTTTCTCGTCTCGACGATTTTCGAAAGAAATCGTTGCTGTATTTGCCGATTAATCGTTTCTTTAACGGTTTCGATAACCTCGAAATACGTTGCTGAGAGGGAACATTGCGAGCTCCGTTTTCTTTGTGTATGTAAGCGACAGCCCGCTTTAGTTTCTGAGATATGGTAATGTTTTCATAAATGGTAGTATCTCGGCATCGCCCAGCGTCAGTTAGAGAAAAAGTGTACGATTCTCGAGTCCCGAAAGTGATCAAGTTTCTCGAGCTCTCTTGACCTCGACGACACCATCGTTCAGTTTTGTTTTTGCGACATCGTTAGTTCCGTGGTATGAGAGGTTCAGTTTAAGAGCCAATAAAGAGTCAATCCGCAAAGTGCTACGTTCGTTACGTTACGGTTATGTTCGATAGAGTACCTTTAATAACCTATTATGCAGTATGTACATATTAGTTAGATATTATGATACAGGTGACCTCTGTATAGCACGGCATACGTCGTATTCTATGAAATCGTGTTGTACGAACTAAAATATAGATGCACATAATGAATATTAATTTTTTTATTCGGAGGCTAATATTGGGTGTCCCAAAATTAACGTTAGAAGTAATTTTGGTAGAAAACAGGGTTTTAATTAAAAATTGTAAATATTGCTCAACAATGAAGAAACGTTTTCCTGTGTAACACTCCATTTTTAATAACTCTGAACTATCAACTGTCATGCTATATTTTTTTTTCGTTGCCAACACTACTGCAAAAATGGCGCAAAATTTAAATTTTGCGTGAATTTTGGGGCACCTATATTTTGAAATCAAATCTTTATTTTGAGAGGAAAAGAATTCGAAATTTTTGTGAATTTATTTACGGAATTTTTATTTTTACTTTTTAATTTTAATTTATTGCCAATATCACCATATTGGTACTAGTGGAGTACGTAGTCTTCAGTTTAATATTTCTCGTTTATCGAACAATGTTTTCACCTATCTTCCAGAAAATTTTAATTTGCTGGGGAATCAAATCTTGCGTAAATTTTGGGACACTATATCATTGTACTTCATAACCTCAAAAAATACGTTTATTAAAACTATTAATAACTTTGTATACATATAAATTGTATTATACTGAGTATTTCTCAATTCCCTAGCCGTGTTATTACTTTAGTAAATACCCTATTATAGAGATATCATATTATATATTTAATTTTTCAGCTATGTTACAGAGAGCCATATTGTAACTGTATTATTTTTATTAATTTAAAATCGTCTTAACTATATTATATCTGGTCTTATTCTTATCAAAAAATTGTGGCGAATGTATTTAAGCCATTTGCACAAAATAAAGATCAAACTCGTACAGTATAAATATTTTTCCACGAGATTATATTTAAAAGTTCGTAAAAGAAGCCGAATTCCAGGAACATCTATGTTCGTTTCGAGTAAACCGATATGTTTACCTATAGGTCCCTCCTCTCGTCACTAGTCCCTCCTCCTATGGAGTAGGGTCAGGCGACTGTGAGTGTGAAATAGTTACGAACTACCACGTATAGAGACATCAATGTATCGATAGCAATCTTTCGGTACTACCACAATAAATTCTGCCTATACGTGTGTATCCGTGAAACAGTCGCCACTCGATGGTTCTGATTACACGAAACAACTGCGTCTGTGACTTTTCACGAATGCACATATATATAATCAAGCAAATAATAGTATCAAAAGATTTTCGTTAATATTTTGGAAATTAACCCTTTGCACTCGGCGATTTTTTGGTAACAGAAAAATAGCAATTCGAAGACTTTCTGGCATAAAGTCGGGGATATTTTTGAAAAGGGGGTTTTTAAAATAAGAAATTGTATAGAAATTAAAACGTAGAGTAATTTTTCTTCGAAATTCCACGCGTCGTATTGTAGCAAAGGATTTTAGTGAAACTCTTTGTTTCTGAGTAACTTTATTTTCTTCGTGCTCTGGTCGGATAGTGCCCCAAAAACGCATCTCTCGCTGTTTTATAGGGCCCCTGTCCCCTCTCTGTCGCCTTGTCTTCGCGTGTCCGTAGCCTCTTCCGCTGAGCTCCAGTTCAGACGTCCCAGCTTGGCGTCTAGCAACTCCATCTGTGAGTGTTGTCTTTTGGTCTTGGCGAGGCCTTCCTAGAACTCCAACGAAGAGCTCCCTCCCGCCAGAAGACAATGGGCAGCGGTGAAAGTTGCCCACAGTATCGTGATTTTAAATTCGATATTGTGGTAAAGATCGGATTTATAGAAATTGAACTTTTAACTTTGATTATATTTTATTCCCTAGCGGTACAAATGCGCGGAGGCTTGAGTCCTCTGAGATGCGTGATGCAGACGGTGGATTGTCGAAAGTGTCCCCTCGAACTCTTCAGCCAGGTTCTTATAGGCCCTATGACGACCTATTGCGTCACTTAGTCCTGCTTCGAAAATTGATAGGCTCCATAGTTCCTCGAAGCAAACATAGATCCCGATGCAGGGTAACGCCATCCAGATAAAGAAACCTTTCACAACCGTTATATTATAATTATCTCTATTCTCTCTTAAGGAAGGTACATCTCAAGTATTCGCAGGAGACTGTCTCCTGCTATAGAACTCCTTGCAGTTCAACGCTAACCAGGTCTACCTCTATCAAGTTAGAGTGGGCCGCATCCCAGGAACATTGCCGCAGCAGCGTAGTGGGCCTTACAACCCCGTGAAACTCCCCGAGTGAGTTGCAGTGTTCGGGACGCAACAATCTATTTCTATTACATGATTTTCGAACTTGACAATTTTTCCGTGCGTCAGTAGTGTAGGATGGCAGAACTGGTCTTGAGGCACCGAAAATTCACGAAAGAACAAGAACACGATAACACAAACTCAAAACTCGTAAACTGATTTA
Source organism: Eufriesea mexicana (assembly GCF_001483705.2). Taxonomy (NCBI): domain Eukaryota; kingdom Metazoa; phylum Arthropoda; class Insecta; order Hymenoptera; family Apidae; genus Eufriesea; species Eufriesea mexicana. The sequence continues at coordinate 742,018 of NW_016909094.1, forward strand.
ACTTA
>NW_016909094.1:742154-806512 GCF_001483705.2 Eufriesea mexicana
AAGGTAAAGAGTTTTAATTGGACAGAGGGTGTGACATAAGGACCTTTGGCTAAGGAGTAGGAAACTGTCAAGGAGCCGATTTCTGATGGTCAATGACGTGATTTATAAGTGCCGTCCGTCCGTCGCTTGTTGGGTCTGTCACAAGTGGGTCCCATCTGTCGCGTCTGGTGCTAGTAAAATTCCTAATTTTGCTTTACCTTTGTAAGCTTAATCCGCTAGAACGGCGTTGAGGCACATCGAACCTCCGGAATTGCAGTCGCGGTATAAAATATAAAATAAACCGTTAGGTCTGGAAAAAGTGTAAGCCTTAGAATAAAATTATGTTATAAACACGCTCTCCGGGACGGAACAGTTGTCAAGGACCACGCTTTTATAATTTAGGGGAGCCACGCAACTTAATTTTGGTATATAGAATAACTTTTCGATTTGCTTCTAGAAGATATCGATCGGTATACAATTTGTTTTTGTTGGCAATAGCCGATTCGCGATTTCTTTTGGTATCCTACGGTAGTATGACTTTTTATCAATGGAATGGAAGTTTTCTCGACATCTCTTCTATATTTACTTTTCAGCTCTTGCAAGCCGCAAGCTGCTCAGGCTCGATGTAAGCTATAAATTTCGCGTGTTATGCGATTAACTGTTAAATCATTTTATGAATCAAATTAACTCACAATCGTAAAAGTAGGTATACCATATTTGATAATGCGAAATGAAGGGGTCTGCGGGGGAGAGGAATTGACATTTACATATATTTCATTATGTAACTAAAAACCAACATCTGTTTTTAAAAAATAATATTTAAGTTTTATACATATATAGCAATCAAATTTTTAATGAGTCAAATTGGCCTTTTAGTGCCGAACGACGATATATCCTCGTTTGCTACACTTGCAAAAAGTGCCAACGACGATATATCGTTGCGTATGCGATGGCGTCTTATTCTCCGCATTGCGAGAAAGTTTTATCTTAAAATAAATTTATAAAACGTTATAAACGGTCTAATTTCGTTCAAGAATTTAAAAGATTGTTTTTGGGTTTAACTTTTTGTTATATTCTATGCTGGTTGGTGTCGAGGCTCTGTATACGCTAGAGCAATAAGGTAGAAACTCGACGCGGGATAGCTTCTTGGGACCGTAATCACAATATGTTTATGATAGTGTAGTGGGTGTAAGAACTGTGCTCTTTCAATTAGGTGCAGTAACGACGGTTTATTGACGCGAGTATGTGAAAAGGGCAAAAAAAAGCCCGGCAATCCGCGCGCGGTAAGAAAAGTGTTACGCGGTGTATGCATCGGTAAGCATCGATGCTAAATAAATTGTTCGTGTGATTAAAAATAAGTAAATATTACATATTTTTAGTAGGCAGATAACTGAATATAAATATTTATAATAATACCAAAATTTGTTTTCAGTGACGTTATACCAAATCCATTTGTTCGGTAATAGATCTGTCTGACGCTTGCCGTGCATCATGGAGTTATCCTTTCGTTCTGAGCTCCGATATTGGTTATTTTATTAAAAGTGATCGAAAATGTAATACTTATATTCCATACTACGTGACCTACATAAAACTGTGATCAAACGATGATTATTCTTATGTGCAAATATTGTTTCTAGAGGAGAAAAATTTCCATCCTGTTTCATATTGATGTTATTTGTATGATTTTCAATCGATATTGAAATACAATTGACATTGCATTATTCTTCCTTTCTTCCGTAATACGCTGCATTTTGAATTTTTTAAATATCACTCGTAGTTTGATTTTTATTAGCTTTTTCCCAAACCTTAGTAAATTCGTCAAATTCGTCCGGTTATCTTCGCATAGGCATTAAAACGGTTAATTAACTTCTTTACAATCCGATTATATGGCAACTGAGGGTCGCCTCTCGAGTGCAAAGGGTTAAGACAGTGATTTCTATGTATACGAAAAAATTGCTCCTAATGTTGCCTTTTATAATATATTTCAAGCTCGTTGAACTCAGCGCGGCACCAGATAATCGGCAACTTCGCTCAGTCGTTTAGCAGCAAACTTCACGGTACTTGGTGACGTGGCCAGATAGCACAGTGGTTTATTCTTTATAAACGCCGTAGTCGCGTGACGTTGGTCGTTTTTAAGCCTTTTTCGTGAATGGGAGCCTCGAAACGATCGTTCTTCCGACGATTACCGAAAGAAATATCATTCCGTGGTTTATCTGACACGAGGGGAGCCCTAAGTCACGCATCGAGGAGGATAGTGTTTAGGTAATAGTCACTTGGCAACCGTGATCGATCAGTAAGATTACCGTTGCGCCTTGTCTTATCGATCGATCGTTTTGTGACGACACGATGGTGAAATGTCAGAACACTGGCTAAATTGGTGCGACAGGGTGCTAATAGCGGTTTCGAATGGTCTCGAGGGTGTAAAGCATTCGCTGGATTAGATCGCTATATTTGGCCCCTTATTGATGGCAACGAAGGAATTATCTGGGGGAAATAAAAGATGGGTGATCGGTTGGGTCCATTCGTTGTATCAATTGGACGTAATGGCGGAGGGAAATGAAGGTTAATGTTGTTTTACGGATACGTGTTCGTTCAATTATTTCATAATCGAATTATCGCGGAAGAACGAGTTTTTCATTTCGACTTGTTAGCGTGGCACCATAAATCAAACAGACGTTCCACTGGGCCCTTTCTTTCGCTTTCCAGGCTTTCCATTTCGATTTGTCAGCGGGTCGTTATAAATCGAATAGACGTTCTTCTGGTCTTTTCTTCTACATACTTTCCAGCTTTCTTTTCTATATCGATTTGTAAACTACTATGACATAATATTCTACTATATTTCATCTAACTTTCTCGAGTTTTATGCTAGAGTTGCGATTTAGGTGATTATGGTAATTTCTGATGTTCGAATGGAATTAATCGAAATGAAATTCGGGAAATTGTAGGAAAATTATGTTTAATCATAAGAAATATTTTTTTAATTGTATAAATTGTATAAATATCTTAACGTTATACTATATATTGTAAATTGGTGAGGATTTGAATGGGTATAGTAATTTTTGACGTTTGAATGGAATTTGGAAATTATAGGAAAATTATGTGCAATTTATGGAAATATTTCTTTCTTCTGTACATTGCCATATCGTAAGATTCTACTATATTCTATGCAATATTGTACTGTTAATTGCTAGTGATTTACGTGTTATGCAATTTGCTGCTAGTGACCATAGTCAGAATCATTTCTGAATGAAATTAATTGAAATGCAATTCGCAAAATTGTATAAAAATCGTATTTAATTTTAGACAATATTTTTTTTCTGAAAATAATTGCAACGTAATTATATAGTATAGTTACCATATACTTTATGCAATATGGCGGAGTATTAACTAGCCGCTGTTAGATAGATATAGTAATTTTTTGCGTTCGAATGAAATTTGAGAAATTATTGGAGAATCATGTATAATTTACAAAAATATTTCTTTCTTTTGTAGATTTACTAGTAAATTTATAGTAATTTCTAAAATTGTTTAAAAATTGTATTTTATATTAGGAAGTATTTTTTCTTCTTCTATAAATTAGTGTGACGTAATGTTATACTACATTATTAACTGATGGCGATTTGAATGGTTATAGTAATTTTTGACGTTTGAATGAAATTTGGGAAATTATAGTGAATCATGTATAATTTACGAAAATATTCCTTTCTTCTGTAGATTTACTAGTAGATTTATAGTAATTTCTGACATTCGAATGAAATTAAGAAAAGCGAAATTTCTAAAATTATTCAAAAATCGTATTTAATTTTAGCAAATATTCCTTTTTCTCCTAAAAAGAACTGCAACGTAATATTTCCCTATATTTTATGCAATATGGCGGAGTATTAACTAGCCGTGATTTAGGCAGTTATAGTAATTTCTGACGTTCGAATGAAATTAAGAAAAACAAAATTTCTAAAATTGTTTAAAAATCGCGTTGAACCTTTTTTCTTCATTCATTGAAGACGACTAAAAGTTCCATGAATAATATATCTCGCCTAACTTTAGCAGGTGAATATTTTCGCTATATTTTATTCGTGAGAAGTTCTTAAAATTCAGGGCTGTATTTTTAGGGGTTGTTTTTCCAGCGTGTTTATCCTTTCGGTAAAAAGGTGCCAAGCTGACATTTATTTCTTTTTACACATTATTTCTTTTCTTCCTTGGTTATATGTTTATTTAAAAAAAGGACAAAATAACTTCAGCTATACACATTTGTATTACATTCAACGATTTCCTAACTTTTATTCGTTGAATTAATTTACGTTCGCGTAAAAGGTTAACTGAATTTCATTTAGTTAACACAATTTATAAAACTCCATTAACTATGGCTGCCACATAATGTTTGTAACAGAATTTTCATCGACCCTCTGAAAGAAGTATTAAATTCAGTTCTGCATGCTATTTTGTTTTTTCACTCAGTTAGCAGAATTCTGAATTATTATAATTGTGCTTACAATGCAATGTTTATAATATTTATAATAAAATTTTTATTGATCTCTATAGTGTTCGAAAAGAAATACTAAAGTCACTTCTTCTTTCTCTTTCGTTCTTTTTATTTATGCAGTTAATTCCATTTAAGTCATACAATATTATTTAATTTCGAAAAATGTCGTATTAGAAGGGTATTTAATTTTCATTAATCACTGCAGGTAGAATGGACAATAACTATACTGTTCGAAAAGAAATACTAAAGTCACTTCTTCTTTCTCTTTCGTTCTTTTTATTTATTCAGTTAATTCCATTTAAGTCATACAATATTATTTAATTTCGAAAAATCTCATATTAGAAGAGTATTTAATTTTCATTAATCACTGTGGATAGAATGGACATAACATGCGAGACCTACCTTAACAAGTAATTCACCAAATATATTTAAGTTAAACTATTTAAATAATAAACTGTTTGAAATAATAAAATCGGTAGATGGTGAAAAGGGAAAAGATAGAAACTAGATTGTTGGGGTAATTTAAAATTTTTAGAATAAATTTATATCGTTTCTTCTTTAGGTGATATTCTAGATTTAATGTATTTTTTGTTAGTGTTTCATTAGGTAATAAAAGAAGGTATGATAAGAAATAGAATAGACGAAAATTTTCTAATTAAATGGCTTCTTTTTTCAGTCGATTTAGTTAATTTTTTTAAACAAGATATCTTAAACCAAGAATTACTTTGTTTATTTTTATTGGATGAGATGTCATTTCTTTTTCATTAATATTGTTTCAATTGAAGTCATCACGGGTAGTGATTGTGGGTAAAATGGACAATAATGTCTTACACCTTTTTTTATTATTTATTTTACCATTTTTTTATTATTTTTTGTTAGTATTTCGTTAGCTAATAAAAGAAGGGATGACATAAAGTAGAGTAAACGAAAATTTTCTAATTAAATTTCTTTTTCCTCATTCCTTTTTCATTAATATTGTTTGAATTAAAGTCATCACGGGTAATAATTATGGGCAGAATGGACAATAATGTCTTACACCCCTTTTTACCAGTAATACATAAGGTACATTTAAGTAAATATATTTAAATAATAAACCCAATAAATAATAAAGTCACTCACTTCTTCATTCGCTTTGATATTTCTCAGAAAACGGTTTTTTTTTATTCTCGCACATTCTTCTAAATATTTTGCAAATATCATTCACACTAGATGGCATATTCGGTCACTTTATATATATATATATGTAGGAATTTTATTTTATTGGCTTGTTATTCCTATAAATTAATTCTATCTCTTCACACACTGACCTGATGACTACTCATTATCAAACCAACCACTCAATAACCAACTTAGTAACTGCTCTGTAACTGCCCGTTACAGCGTCTCCCCGAAGGAGGAGAAACTCCCTCTACCCCAAGGTCAAGGGTGGAGGAGACTCCTCCCTCCGAGTTAGCCCCTCCGAAGGGTCACCCTCGTGTGGGCCCTTCCAGAGAGGTGACCATAGCCGCGTTACCCTTGGTTTATTCCGGGGTTGCACGAGGCTACCTCACGTGGCCAGGCCCCGACCTCCTACGGCCCATCTAGCAGTGAGATATTAACGGGTCCTCTAGACTTGAGTTTCAGGCGAAGACAGTCTACCCGAATAAACGAACGTCCCTCGTTTACCATTCCTATATATATATTGTATATCGTCGCTAGGTCGATCTTAGTTGGCGACGATTAGTGACGGACGGTTCTTTGAGGAAGGTTGTGTCTAGCTTCGAAGTGTTAAGTGGACTGTATTTTAGTAGAACTCTCCTCGTGACTGTTCTGTCGATGGTTTTATAAGCTTAGTCTGTCTACTGATTGGTTGCGAATAATATTGGGGGTGTGTGCCAACTTCTAGCCTCTTTCGGTAGTGGTGGTTGTTTAAACAATCTGGGTCCCCATGTCCGTCGTCTTAAGGGTGATATATTGATCCTTGCTAAGGTTCATCCAAGTGGTGACTAGGTGATACCAAGTGTATACGAATCAAGGGGCTCTGGCAATAAGGACATAAACAGGCCTCCACTTAACTTGAGACGTTCGGTCCTGGGACAGCAACAATGGTAAATGAGGTGTTGAACGAAGACGCTACCCCGTGAATCTCTGACAAAACTGTATTTATTTCGCGGTACCAAGTATACTGCTGAAGGTCACACAGACTCCAACTGTTCTGCACTCCGACTATGACGACTGCTCCAGTACTCTCTCGAACTAACCACCGACTCTAACGACTAACTCGACTGATTCTACTAACGTCTACTAACTCGCGGCTACATCGGCGTTAGTTTTCTGTTTTTTAACCCATTTGCATCCAAGCGCGGAATATTCCACGAGCCACGACTGTCGTCTATCACCATTTTCCCATTATCAGTTGCCGAATATTCTTCATATGCCACAGATCACGTTTGATCCCTTTCGTATATCGTCACTAGGTCGATCTTAGTTGGCGACGATTAGTGACGGACGGTTCGTTGAGGAAGGTTATGTCTAGCTTCGAAGTGTTAAGTGGACTGTATTTTAGTAGAACTCTCTTCGTGACTGTTCTGTCGGTGATATTATAAGCTTCCTCTTTGGTCTGATTGGTTGCAAATAATATTGGGGGTGTGTGCCAGCTCCAGCGTCTTTCGGTGGTAGTTGTTTAAACAATCTTGGTACCCATGCCCGTCGCCTTAAGGGTGATATATTGTTGCTTCTTACGGTTTACCCAAGTGGTGGCTTAGGTGACAATGAGCGTATAGAAGTCAAGGGACGCTGACAATAAGGACACGAAACAGTTCTCCACTTGACCTGGGACATTGCGGTCCTAGGGCGGCAATACTGGTACTTGTAAAATTTCAGAGCCTTCACATTTAGATATACAGTCTGTCCTAAACAAAGGGATGAACGGAATACCGGAAACGACATTTCAAGGATTAACATATATTACATACTGCACAATTATAGGACAAATGAGTCACTCATTTAACCTCACTTACATATACCTTTATCTTATTTATTAATAAAATTATTGGAAAATTGTAGAATTTTTTCAAATTTCCTGTATAGTAAAACAAAAATATATATGCATATTAATAAATAATAAAAATATTAATATGCATATTAATAATTTTGCTTGTATGACAAATATAGCACATAATTCTGATATTTGACTAGAGTTCATGACGAGTTAGACTCGTTATTTTAGTGCAGAAATGGTGAACAGAATTCGAAAATCACTATAATTCTGCAATAATATAGTGTTTACATGAGAGCTTTTATCGATCCTTGAATTAGTCGAGGAGAAACAATAAAGTTCGTTCATTTTGCTCTTTCGCTTTATATTTTAGGGAGTGTAATAAAACATATCGTTTACAGAATTTCGTGAAGGCGAGACGATAGTATGTTGCATCATGTTATTGCAACACGTGCAAACGTTGTACCAGTAACGACCGCTTGTTCGCTTTTTCGCAAAATTCCTCGAGCTTCAGGGAATGAATTTTTGTACGAGTTTTATACAGATAAAACATTAAAAAGGATTACGTCATCGATTTTATATTTTTTTTTCGTGAAAAGTAATAACTTTAAAAGTACTTGCGACTGACGTGTGAAAAATTCTATGAAATTTTTGCTCCCCGTTTAAATATTACAACGATTTTTAAGATAGAAAGTAATTACTTGTTATTTATGTATGTTATTTGGGAAAATGGATAATGTTAGTTATTAATATTATATATATTTATTAATAATGGTTATTAATATTGGTGACAATTGATACTTGGAAAATAACAAACAAATATTTTGAAAAATATCGCGATGGAAGATATTCATTGTTATTTGAGTGTCTAGGAATCATGAAAAGTACTTTTAACTTTGCATGAAGGACACGGTTTTCCAAGTTTTTGAACGTGTAGCGGGCAAATCCAGCTTTTTAATCAGCAATTATTTCACTTTCATCACAACTGAAATCGCGCAAATCCATTTTCAAAATGGGTAAAATGCAATAAAATAAAACACAAGTCAAAACTGATCAAATTAAAAAATAGGATTTGAAAGTAAAGCGCAAGTTCCTTCAAAGTCACAGAATGCAGTTCATTGCAGTCTATCACGCAACCGAGATCACAGTCTCCCGCCTGCAATGTGTTAATTTCATTATTTTTGAAGGATCATATAGTGAATTTGGTGAATGCTTATTTACCTAATTTGTTTATTTTAATACGAAATTCTGAATTTCAAATTTTAATTTAGATTTATTGCTTTATATTTTAAAAAGATTTGTTAAATATTATGCTGAATTATCATTAATAATACAGGTATATAATATTTATAGTATAATATGTGAAATAGTATAATCCTTAAAAAAAGTAGAATAACGGACTCTCTGAATACTAGTTTTCGTCAATTGTAGAATAAAAACATATTTTTGAATTATTATTAATACATATTTTAAAGAATATTTTCATTTAAATAAAATTTTTATTTAGATTAATTACTATATATTTCAAAAGAATTTTAAAGATATGCTTAATTATCATTAATAATGTTTATAGTATAAAACATGAAATATTTTTAAAAAAATAGAATAGTTTACTTCCTGAATATTAATTTTGTCAATAAATATTAGTAGAGTAAAAATATATTTTTGAATTATTATTAATACATAGTTTAAAGAATATTTTCTTTTAAATAAAATTTTAATTTAGAATAATTGCTATATATTTTAAAAGAATTTTAAAAATATTATGCTTAATTATCAGTAATAATATTTATAGTATAAGACATGAAAAATCTTTAAAAAAATAGAATAATTTACTGGCTAAATATTAATTTTTGTCATTCAATATTAGTAGAGTAAAAATATATTTTTGGATTATTATTAATACATATTTTAAACAATATTTTCATTTAAATAAAATTTAAATTTAGATTAATTGGTATATAATTAAAAAGAATTTTAAAAATATTATGCTTAATTATTATTAATAATATAGGTATTTAATATTTATAGTATAATACGTGAAATATATTTAAAAAAATAGAATAATTTACTCTCTGAATATTAATTTTGTCATTGAATATTAGTGGAGTAAAAATATATTTTTGAATTATTATTAATACATATTTTAAAGAATATTTTCATTTAAATAAATGTTATTCTAATGTTACACAAATTCTCAGTTGTTGTAATATAAATATAAAACTCGTAAGATATTTGTAAACAGTACAGCAAAATAGTTTTCGTGAAAATCAAACTTTTTGGGAAAAGTTTATCACGGAGAAAGTTTCAAATTCGTGAGAAATCTGCAAATATGTAGAAATGGAAAAGTGTTTCCGTTATTGAGCATTGCCTTTTTTATGATTAAATAAAATTGCCAAATTCTAATTTTACATAATTCATATCAAGGAAAGTTCACTTGTTAAAGAGTTAATGAATCCAATTAATATTATAGTAAGGATGAACTTCTAATTAACTAACGTTACCTCCAGAAATAATTGATGAGAGCTTTGTCCCGTAATTGCTTGCTACACACAGCACCGTTCGTAATTATTCAAACGACACGGAATTTTGACATGGATGAAGTTGTACAGCTGTGCTTCGGGCTAACAATTTCGTTCTTGGAAGACGAATGTGTATTAGTGCTGCAATGTTACTAAAATGCAGGATGGCATAAAATTTATTCGAGTAATATCAAAGATTGTTAACTTGCTAACAATTTATTATCACAGATATTTTGAAACATTCGTATTTAAATATCTGAATAAATTGAATTATTATATATTTAATTTATATATTATATATAATTTCAATTAAATTATGCAATTATTAACAAGATATTCACGACTTTTAAAGCCATGGAAAAATGCAATTTTATCAATCCATGTACAATTTTAATTAATTCATTATAATAACAGGGGCATTTGTTTAATTTATTTAATTTATTTGTATATCTATACAATCGAATACAATTTATTATCACAGATATTTTTAAACATTCGCATTTAAATATCTGAATAAATTGAATTATTATACATTATATATATACTATATTATAAATTTATGTAATTTCAATTAAATTATGCAATTGTTAACAAGATATTCATGACTATTAAAGCCATGGAAAGATGAAATTTTATGAATCTATGTACAATTTTAATTAATTAATTTATTTTTATAATAACCTAATATTATTAGATGCATTTCTTTAATTTATTTAATTTATTTGTATATCTATACAATCGAATACAATTTATTATCACAGATATTTTTAAACATTCGCATTTAAATATCTGAATAAATTGATTTATTATACATTATATATATACTATATTATAAATTTATGTAATTTCAATTAAATTATGCAATTGTTAACAAGATATTCATGACTATTAAAGCCATGGAAAGATGAAATTTTATGAATCTATGTACAATTTTAATTAATTAATTTATTTTTATAATAACCTAATATTATTAGGTGCATTTCTTTAATTTATTTAATTTATTCGCATATCTATACAATTGAATACATTGTAATGAAGAAGATTTAGTCTGTGTAATTTTATATCAGGAGAAATAATTTCGTGTCTTCGTCTCATAAAATATAAACAAGTGGAGTACTCGATGATAATGGATTAGATAGTAAGATGAAGACAAAATTAAATCTTTTGTTAATATTTAATGTTATAAAATATAAAAAAGTCGAATACTAGATGATAATAGATAAGATAATGAGATTAAATATTAGCAAAAGACAAACATCTCCTAATCATTTTCCATTGAAAATACGATATTATATTTTATTCAGCATAGAGAACCTTTGAAATAATTAATATGACGTGGTGGCTGTTCACAATTTAAGCGATGACACGTGGTTTTTACTAAGATTATTTATATTAACTCCAATTTAGCATCGAAACATGGTATTTTCCTTAATATTAGCATCACGTGGTTCGAAAGAGTGAGCATGATGGTAATTCTTCTAAACTGCATTACATTGGGGATGTATCAACCCTGTGTGGACGATAAGTGTGTAACGAATCGCTGCAAAATACTACAAGTACGTATATTTACTTATTTATTTACTTCTTTGCTTATAGATATCAATTTTATTACGTATATTATTACGAGTAGTGATGTAAGCCAAAAAGTTAAGGAATCCTGTACCAGAAGAAAGGTCAAGTGATGAAAGTCATAATATCGAGTACAAAATTTTTTAATAATAAACACAAATTTTTAAATAGTCATTTGATCGATCATGGCAGATCTAATATTAAAAAAGAAAACGAAAAAGAAATCACACAAAAAAGGAAGTTAAAAGAGACCCTGTGTTGCATAAAAATAAAGTAATGAAAACCATAATGTCGAATACAGAATTTTTAATTAAAATAAATTTTGAAACAGTCGTTTGGCGGGATATGGGAGTTTTTAATGTCCGAAAAAAGAAAAAAGAAAAAGATAAGAAAGAAAAAAGAGATCCAGTATTAGAAGGCTAGTCAATTGATGAAAGCCATAATATCGAATACAGAATTTTTAATAATAAAAAAAAATTTTGAGACAGTCATTTGATTGGCATTGTTATATGAAATATTAATTTAATGTTAATAAAAGAAAGAAAAGACAAAAGGACAAATAAAAGAAGAAGTAAAACTCAAGAACGTAATAATTTTGAATAAAAATAAATTTTGAAATAGTCGCTTCGTGAGATATGATAGTTTTAATATCCAAAAAAAAAGAAGAAAACAAAGATCCAGTATTAAAAGGAAAATCAATTGATGAAAGCCATAATATTGAATACAAAATTTTTAATAATAAAAAAAATTGTTGGGACAGTCGTTTGATTGTTCATGTTATATTTAATGTTAATTTAATGTTAATAAGAGAAAGAAGAGGAAAAAGAACAAATAAAACAGGAAGTAAAAATCAAAAACGTAATAATTTTTAATAAAAATAAATTTTGAAACAATCACTTGGTGGGATATGATAGTTTTAATAACAAAAAAAAAAAGAAGAAAGAGATCCAGTATTAGAAGAAAAGTCAAATGATGAAAGCCATAATATCGAATACAGAATTTTTAATAATAAAAAAAAATATTTGAGACAGTTATTTGATTGGCCATGTTATATTTAATGTCAATTTAATGTTAATAAAAGAAAGGAAAGAAAAAAGGAACAAATAAAAGAAGAAGTAAAAATCAAAAACGTAATAATTTTTAAACAGTCACTTGGTGAGATATGGTACTTTTAATATAAAAAAAAAGAAGAAAGAGATCCAGTATTAGAAGAAAAGTCAAATGATGAAAGCCATAATATCGAATACAGAATTTTTAATAATAAAAAAAAATATTTGAGACAGTTATTTGATTGGCCATGTTATATTTAATGTCAATTTAATGTTAATAAAAGAAATGAAAGAGAAAAGGAACAAATAAAAGAAGAAGTAAAAATCAAAAATGTAATAATTGCATCGCGTTTGCCTCTGCACGCTCGTTTTCATTTGTCACGACGTTAAGTTCGAATTTAGCGAGGCAAAAAAAGTTGCAATTACAATTCCGTGCGTCACGATTTATAAGTTGCTACGCTTTCGACTGCAGTCCGCGCGATGGAATCGCAACGCCCTCTCTCTTTCGCCCTCTTTATGTCCCGCGTGCAACCACGGCTGTGTTGAATAATTTTAATTAGTGATACGACTTAATTACTAACCTGTACAGAATATGCGTATAGAATTTACCAAGTTATTAACCCGTTTTCTCGCTCTGGGTCAGGCCTCGCATTCGTATGTTTCCTATTGTTGGTGTCACTGATCTATACACGGGACTGTGTAAAAGCATAGACTATAAACCACGAGAAAATGTTCTCTTTGTTCCACGTGCGAGATACTCGCTGTTGTCTCCATTCTTTTGTGGATATTCCGTAAGAAGCGAATCGGTAATTATTTTAGGCGAAATCTTCTTAATTATTTCATTTTTAAATAATCGATATTTTCTGCGACCTCATTTTGCGCTTTCGACAGTGGTGATTTTTTATTTCTTTTTTGTAACTAGGTTCTCAATTAGTTGTCACTAGTTTGTTCTTTTGCTATTGCAGAAATTTAATTTTCGTTTTCTTCTTTGGCTTCGAGTAATTTTATTATTTTATTAATGTAATTATAAATAATAATTTCGCTATTCAATGAATCAAATTTAAATATTTGTATGTACGAAATCTTAGAACTTTATTAAAGGTTAAGTAGAATAATAATTGAGTTATATGTAAGGGTGGACGTATTTTGTAAATTACCTTTTACGAATTTGCTTTTGTTTTTAAAAATTTTAATTCTTCCTTTTGTTTAAATAAATTTTGTTCTTTTTCTAAATACTATTATTAGTATTAGTGTTTCTATATTATTTATCGTATTTTTTTGTAACACGTATGTTATTATTTTATTATGATTATTTTTAATAAAAAATATTTGAAAAATACAGTAATTCATTATAAAAATAAAAGAGGATATTTTTATTTCTAAAATATTCAGTGGAAAAGATTTTAAATAATAAAATAATAAAAGATATGTACAATTAAATATAGTTAATTTGTAATTTAATTTAATTTTTGTACAGTTTAAAAAATGTCTTAGAATTTGGTGATGATATTATGTAAAGCACGTTGTATATGTTTTATAATATTCAGCACATAATTCTATTTATTAAACATGAATCTTACTTCTTTATTCGAAAACTAATGCAACGATAGTAACATCTAAAAAGTATTTTCTAATTTTATTTTTGTAGTGTAGTATAAAGTCGTAGTATAATATATTTTCCTAAGAATATTTTTAATTGTCATTCTAACCTAACAAATACAAGTAATCTAATAGCAAAATTTTTGTTCGCGATGTATATATAGATATTTCACGATAGTACTTAACCTTCGACACTGTTGAAATTAATATTAGGTATATAAATTAATTTGGTAGCTTTGGATTCAACTGTTTCTAATAAGGATTTTAAATTGAAGTATTTTCTGATATTATGTTAGTTTACGTAACATTATATGATTTACAGTTATAACTAACCGAATGGTAAACATAACCTTAAAAACCTAGTCGTTTTCAAATTAGTTATTAACAAGATCATACATATTAGTTACTACATTTTGTTCGTATTTGATCTAAGAGAGAGTCAATAGAATGATAAAATTAAAAAAAGAATTTTTTTTAATTCATTTCAATTGTCGTTCATTTATAACATTTCCCAAATTATAACGAAAAGATACAAAGAATAAATTTATCGAGTCAAAATGTCATATTTTAACCGAAGAAAATTCGGTATTTGTTTACGAAGTGGATAGATAATATAGAAAATAATGGGCATGATTTTGACTAGTAAGTCAAATCACGTGACCCGCGGTAAAACATAAAATTTCGTATAAAATTGTCTCGAATAAATTGACTCGCTCGATAATTAACGCATATTCGATAACAGAAAATATTGAAACTATTTCACTCGAAACGACGACTTACTCTATTTTTAATTTGCTTGTAAAAAAAAATAAAAACAAAAGATAAAAGAAGGAAGCAAAAGACGGTGGAAAGAAAGTTTCTTCCGAACGTTCGGGAGGTCCGGAAAAAACAGCGAAGCACAAAAGTCGTGGCGCGGGAATTGATTAATTGCACTGTTTGTCCTGCTTTTCACGTTCGGTTTTACACGTCGAGCAGAAAAGGGAAGCAAACACGAGAGAGCAGCAGTTGGTGGTTCGACAGCTAATGGAACTCGCTGCTCTAGTATCCTTGATCAATTACGCCCGATCAGGTTAAGCGTTTTCGTCTAATCGGCTCGCACGCCTCCTTCTGGCTTACAGATGTTCGACGACATCATTTTCGCCTTCTTCTCCCTGGAGATGACAATCAAAATGGTCGCGATGGGCATATACGGCAAAGGAACGTACCTCGCAGACTCCTGGAATATATTGGACTTCATTATAGTAGCGGCTGGGTGAGTGTTTGTTAATTATCTCTTGTTTCGGTATTCGTCATGCGCACTGTACTTACCACTTTCTTCGTGGATCGTGTTAAAACGGCGTGATTTTAACCCTCGTTTGTAGCGAGAGTCCCCCCGTCGTGTGTATACGTCGACAGATATTGCGCAATACGTAAAAATCTGTCCTCGCCGGCTTCGCTCGTGAGCGAGGTTCGGTATGTTAGGTTAGGTTGAGCGACGCGCGACGGGTATAGAAAGGAGTGAGAAGGGGAAGGGGAATTGCTGTGACGTTCGGGTTCGATCGGGAAGTAGGATGCGTTCGTTCTTGGGTAATTTTTATCTTGGTAGATGTCGACGGAGTCGCGCGAAAGTTTCGCCTTAATTCCGTCAATGCCTTTAAGGCCACGGAGGCGGGAACGTGCTGCGCGGGAAGTTTACCGTGAAATAAAGTTTCGCGGATTGAATGATGTCACGCGAGCGTACTTAATCGTACCGGTTCTATAACACTTGGGAGCTTGTGAAATTGATAAGGAACTCTTGCTATATTCTACGTGAGCCATTCGCGCTTACGAATGTTACGTTGCCTTGTACAAAACTTACATCAAGATGGCTGAAATTTTTTATTCCTTTACTTACACTAGCGTCCGATTAGGATTGAACTGTGAATTTATTTTGTAGGTATTCATCTATGATACGTATTATTTATAATTTATTTACCATTTATTTATTTATAATTTATTTATTAATGCAATTATTTTATGTATACAGGGTGGCCAATAAGAATTACTATTTGGTATAACTGTATAACCTGTTGATTAGGATTGAAAGAATGATTTAAACGAAATTTTTTGTATTCGTCTTCTACTCGGTATATTTTTTCTTATATTGTACATTATATTTCTTTTATGCTATTTTGAAGCCCTTAGGAAGACAAATTTAATAACCTATGATTGAAATGAAAGGGAAGGTTTTTGGATAGTAATTTTTACAAGGTAATGTGAAAGGAAAATACAAAGTGTAAAATGCAAAGCATTACACTATCAGAACAGTAAAATGTTTTTATTTACATAAATTATTTAAATAAAAAATTCCTCATTAATGTCAATGATATTTTAATTTGTCCTATTATAGAAAACCTAGTTCCAATAAGCCATTTTAACACTATAAACCAAGGTGAGAATAATTTTGTATTTGCACAAATTGTTTGTACAATTGTATAACTGTACATGAAGGATGATGAAGATTGAACAATAGCTTCAACATTATATATTTTTCATAATTTTTTTGACTAATGTAAGTTTTATATATATTCATTTGACAAGTATCATATAAACATTTGCATTTATAATAACTTTTCCACGAAAGAAAAAATAAAATATTGTTTAATAGTAGTAGTGAGGAATTTTTTATTTATATAAAAAATTTGAAGGAAAGAGTATTATATTGTCATTCCAAATATTTGTTCTTATACCTATTGCAATTTTAAAGAAATTTTAAAGATGTATAGGTGAATAGAACACCTACATACAGATAAGGGGTATTTTCACTCTAAATTGTGGCTAGTAAAAAAATAATTTGTTGGAAATCGTAAGAAATGTAAAACAATCACAAAGTTTAAAAAAATACGAATTTTTGAGTTACCTAATAACTTTTGTTTGAAGAAAAATTATTTTTAAAGGGTGAAAATATTTAAAATTCGTCGATCAGAAAATTTAGAAGATATGAAACTTTTATAATTGATTTTGTGATCGAGTAAATTTAATTTTTCAAAAGTAGCACAATTGCATTTTTAATATCGTAAATACATTGTATAGCGAAAAATTCATCTACTGTAATCTTCTTGTTTTTTAATTACTTATTATTATTATCAATTATTGATTTTATTAATAATTTTTTCTGGTAAAGTCTACTTCCCACTGATGTTTGCTGATAATAAATATACCTGATAAACGTTGCATTTTTTAAAAATTATACGTCCTTTCGAAAAGATGTCTGAGGGATATGACATAGCGTGGTTGTCAAAATAATGTCTCAAGAAGAAAGAATATTTACATTGATGCAGAAAAAATTTTTTCGTGTTTATATATCTTTTTTTGAATTGGGTAGCATTTATTTTTGTCTCCTTTTTATAAGCTCAAGCAGCAGAAATATTTATTATTTTATATCTATTTATATCTGTTTATCACATTTTTATTTACGTTTATTAAATACGTATATATGTTTTCATAAATATATTTGCAAGCCAAAGAAATCGAAAATCCCACGCGTCGCAGTATCAAATTATTTATTCACAAACAAATTTGTTTCGAAGACTATTAAATTACGAATCGTACTTAAATTACCTTTAGAAATTTAATTTAATTTCAACGTGATTCCGTGAAGTTTTCTTCGTTAAGCTCCCATAATTTCAGGTATTTTATTCGTCCGAACGAAATCTGCAATTTCGTTTCAAAATGGGTTGTTTCGGCGAAACCATTTCAATCGTGACACACGTTATATCCGCGTATTGAAAAGCGTAACAGCGTAGAATAGATATTTACGAGTAAAATGAATCGTTTGACGCGAAGGTAAAATAAGAACTGTAATTTTATTCGGGTCTTTCAATTTTATTTCAGTGCTCTGGAATATTGTTTGAACGTGGAAAACATGAATTTATCGGCGGTAAGGACAATAAGAGTCCTGAGACCTCTACGCGCCATCAACAGAATTCCAAGTGAGTACGAAAACAACCATCTAGTCTCGTGTGTCGAAAATCGCTGATTTTTCTACTTAAACGATAAACAGTCGCGAAATATATGCGAACCATATACATACGTGTACGCGTTTAAGCGAACCCAATATCCGGGGAAATTTATTTGCTTCAATTTCCAAGCAAAATTCCAATCAAGCAGCTTACATCGAATAAATTTGTTATTATGCAAAAAACAATATTTGTCATTGCAAAGTGGATTGGAATTTACGGTATGAAACAAAAGGGAGGTGGTTCTTCGTGCAAAAATAAGTCGAAAAAGAACAAATAAAGTTTTATCGTTGCTTTGTTTACGAGGAAAGTGATTTTCGTTGGAAACGTGTGCAATTGAATACAAATTGATCCTTAACCTAACCTAAATCGCCAGACGAAATTCTTTTTTCTTGTTTATAGAGTTTCGCTACAAAGAACATTCCCGTAACGCGATTTAAATCTTAAAGGAAAACCGGAATTTTTCCCTTTTACTTTTCCATCTAATTTACTACTACTTTTAGCACAACTTGTATATTTTATGTTAACACTTTACTACTACTTTTCCCCTGATTTACTAACAGTAAATTCCTAACCTCACTTATAAAATTTGAATAACTCGTAAAAGTTAGTATTATTCTGGATAATAATATATTTTTGAATATCTGGCAGAGGAAACATTAAGAAATAGAAATAGATGTATTTGATATATTTTTAGTAAAAATTGTCGTTCTAAATTTAATTTTTTTTTCTATTTATGAAGTGCTATTTTTATTTACAAAGATTGTTCTATATCTATTTATAAAGTACTAAGAAAGACTTTCTTATAGTGCAATTCAAATCTTAAAGCATAACAGTTCTTCCTCTCATCTTCTCTTCTAATTTTAGGAACTAATGATTCCTAACCTCATTTATAGAAGTTACATAACCTATAAGAATTCGTATTACTTTCAACAGTAATATATATGTACAAATATCTCCAAAACTTTGTATAGTGTAAATTCTCACCAAAAGTTAATTTCTTCTTTATATTTATAAATTATCTTTACAAAGAAGAATTTCCTCGTAGCATAATTTAAATTAAAAAAGGAAAACGTGTATTCTTCCTTCTCCTTTTTTTAAAATTAATGATTTATTGTTTCTTAACTTCGCTTATAAAGCTTATATAACCTGTAAAAGTTCACGTTTACTTTCAACAAAAATATCCATGAATAATAGTATAAAAAGGTATATTCAAATTAAGCCTATTCTCCATGATAAATGTCCCCACAAAAGATTCTCATTCCAAATTTAAATTCTTCCGCCTATTTATACGCAGAATATCATTAGAACGAATTTTAAAGAAAGGCCGGAATTTCTTTCTTCTATCTTCTCACCTAGTTTATTACTGGTGGTTCCTAACCTCACTTATGAAACTCGAATAACTTGTAAAGATCCATACAACTTCCAATAATTGTATATCCATGGTCTTCTTACCTAGTTTATTACTGGTGGTTCCTAACCTCACTTATGAAACTCGAATAACCTGTAAAAGTTCATATAATTTCCAACAATTATATATCCATTGTATATCCAAATATATTTTGAAAAGTCGAAACCTTGCAAATGCAGAAGGATATATTCGAGTTAAACGCATTCTCAATAATAAATATTCCTATGAAAAATTGGCGTTGCAAACTTCGACGTATTTTAACACGAAGAGCCACGGTATAATACTCGCGATTACGGTGTTTGTACGTCATATTACAGTTAATACCTCGATCGATCAATCAGTGGTTGTTATTTTTCAATTTTACGAACTTGTTATCCACCGCTGACTGGAAAATATTTACTATGCAAGTGAAACTCCGATGACACAACTCTTCGTATATACACAGTAGCTATCACAGGTGTTCGAGTGCTATATTTTGAGGGAGTACTGTAATTCAGCAATTCTGATTTTAATAAAAATACGTGAAAAACACGAGTTACACATGGACCTGTGGCGGCATCATTCTCACTCTTGCCACCAGATGGAGCCCAGGTTTAAAGAGGTTAGGGATTTTCTTTTCGGTAAATCTTCCGTTTCCTATATATGAGCCGTTCCCTGCACAAATTGATTAACTCCATAAAACAAAAAGTGGAGAAATGCAATGAAATAATGTATATTGTTTTTTAAAATTCCCTTTATAATTTAAATCGAAATAAATATCGTAGAATGCATAAATACAAATGTAACTTTCATCTAACGGTATATAAAATTTATAAGAAAAAATAGCCTAAAGGTAATCGTTAGCAATGTTACCATTTTTATGTTATTGGAAGACTTAATCGATTTGGCAAGTGAGAAAAGTAATAAATTTAAATTTTACTAAATTTTACTTAAATTCTGATAAGACGGCACTAAAAAATTCACCGTTATCATTCATGGCTTGCTAGTGCATTTGAGTTGCATTATTGCAACGATTTACATTAGAGTACGGAGTTAATCAAAGTGACCTCTGAAATAAATTATTTATTATTCAGTGGCCAAAAAATTTTTGTCGTTTAACGGTGTTAATCTTAATTATCATGGAAAGTTATTCTAAATATAAAAAGTTATGACTATACCAAGTGCTTTGACACTTAAATTTAAGAATTTTCAAAAAGTGGAGTTAATCGATTTGTGCAGTGAACGGCTCATATATAGGATCGTATTGGTGGGGATCTAGAATAATATTGTTTCACTTAATAGAACAAAAATAAGCTTTAATAAAATAACGGATTAATGTAATACAATGGGAATTAATAAACCCTCTAACAACTATCTTACTTCTGATTTCAACTGACTTTCAATACTGATTCTAAACTGCTAACCTTAAATTCTGACTTCAAACTGAAAACTGAAACTGATTGAAACTGAAAATTCACAACTAAGATTTGCACCCTTAATTAAACCTTGCACTCTGTCTTCTTCCATACCTAGGCTTTCTTCCTCAATCACGCATTTTTCACGTGACCTTGATGGGTCAAGTAGTTCAAACACAGGACGCATTCGTATACTTTCACTCGTTTCTCGCAGTCGACTTTGTCATAAACATCCCTTACATTCAATCCTCTTGTACGTGGTTATTTTCGTTCTATGCACCAAACACTCTTAACCCTTTGCGGACGAGCGTCACATATATGCGTTTGCCATCAGTTCGGCCGAGGAACGCATATATGTGTTCCACGTAAACGCGTTACTATGGCCGAGAAACACAAATATGCGCTCGCTGTTGCGACCCTAGGCCCCCACGTTCCAAGTTAAGTGGTGGACTGCTTTATGTCCTTATTACCAATATCGTTATGAACGAAAATCGTGTTTAACACGTTGGGTGCCACGCCGGTTCCCAGGGACCGGCGTTAGAGTTTCCGTTCGGACCCGGCCGGTCCTCAGGGACCGGCCAAAATTAGGACCAAAGAGTGCTAACTTTGGTATTAAATTTTTTACCATCTTTGGACCTAATGTTTGGGAATTCTTGTTATAACAATTGATTCAGTATCTCTGAGTTTTATGAATACTTCGTTCGCCGCCGGTGGCCCACTTGATGGCCGAGTCTGGGCCTGAACAGGACGGCAATCAAAACGGGCTGGGCACTTAACGTGTTAAGCAGAAATGGGCGCTGGTAGTTTTGATTGACTATCGCGGCAGCGACTCGGCTCCACAGTACGGTTTAATCAAAACCGCTCTGTCCGCAAAGGGTTAATATTCTTTCAGGGCCGCACTCGTTTTATTCCTACATGTGTAGCATTTCCAGACATTCCAATAATAGTATCCCCGTTTAAGGCAGGGCCTTCTAGGTAGTCTTACTGACGAGTTCACTAGCAGACCCCAGAACGAAACACGTCCTCCCTTCCTTTTCCTTTCGTTCTTTCTAGCACTATTGCAACCGTAGAGTAGAACCCCTACAGACCAATCTCATTTGCAGATATTACCTCACATAGGTAAAATTATTACGTACAGTTACAGTCCGATCTTCGTTTTTCTTTAAACGTAACTGTACAATGATGCGAGTCAAAGTGAAATTTTTCAAATAAAAGATGTTAAATTTTTAGTTCTCCGTCACCCCAGAGTAAAAATTTCATTTTATTCTTTCAAAGCCATTTTTTTCTACAGAAAGATTACTCCATGTGTAACTCGTTATGCTATACGCACACTCGGGTTTTCATTAAAATCCGAATTTTTGGGTTCTTTTAAAGTTCTTTTGAAATATAGCGTTCAGCTGTGGCTTCCTTAATCCCTTGCACTATGGTTCAATTGCAAAAAATAATGCAGTGGAAAGGTATCCAATTTCAATTAACTATACCTCTGATTCGCGATGAAATAATAGAAAAATTGTGGAATTTCTTCGAATCGCACGTTGAAATACGTTAAATATAATTTTGGTCACACGACGAGTGTATAATTCTAATATCCGGTGAGAATTCGTGACGAGTCGGAGTCGCTATTGCAGTGCAAGAGGTTAAATAAAGAACCGACATCCCAATTGAACTGATATTTTTTCCCGGCAGTCCGCGACAATTATACTCTCGGTGAGTTACAGTCGTGCCATGAATGAACTTGAAACGATGTATTTCTGGACGATCGAGATGAAGAAATTATGAACGGATCGATTTAGACCCGCGATACACCGAGCACTCGGGTATCTATAACGCATCCTTCGGTTCCTATTCGTATTTTTACTTTTCGGGCGCGCTCCTCTACCCACCGCGGTATACGCGCGACACTGCGCCCTCTGGCGACGGAAATAGAGAGACCCTTTGTTTATGTAGTTCGTGGCGAAGCGCGACGACGACGCCATTACGGCGCGCCGCGTAAACAACGGAGAGTTTCTAACGGAACTGAACCGTCGCGATCCTCGCGGCTTCTTCTTTTTCCTGCTCCAACAGGTATGCGGATCCTGGTGATGCTTTTACTCGACACTCTTCCTATGCTGGGCAACGTGCTGCTGCTGTGCTTCTTCGTCTTCTTTATATTCGGTATCGTCGGTGTGCAATTGTGGGAGGGCATCCTGCGACAACGGTGCTTCCTGAAGGCTCTACCCAACGTCAAATATCCCGAGTAAGTCTCAAAGCTACCGACGCGCCATCTGTTATTAGTCCGCTACGTATTGCGTACCCGTGACGATCCAGTTCGTCCGGTTCGTTTATTATTACGGCTTAACTCGCATCGATTCCGCATTTTCTTCTCTCTTTCTCTCTCTCTCTTTTTCATCTTTGTCTTACTCACCCACCTCGTCTCTCTTTTTGATCCACTTCTTCTTCGCTGCGTAATCGCCGAGTGAACGTTAACACGCGCGTACGACTCTTTCATCTTTGTCTTACTCACCCACCTCGTTTCTCTTTTTGATCCACTTCTTCTTCGCTGCGTAATCGCCGAGTGAACGTTAACACGCGCGTACGCTAGGCTGCATTGCGCTGAGATAAACGTCGGCCATACTCTATTTCCAGAAGATGGCGCAATACACGGACACGCGACTGGATAAGTATTAACTCAGCTATCGAACGCGCGCACGCGCATACCGTATTGCTCGCAGCGAATCGTTTGCGCTTTACTCTTTTCCCTCTTTTCATACCAGTTTCTTCACCTGCCTGCTTCTTACGTCTGAAGACTACACGGGAGAAACACGCGTGTCTTTTTCCGATGCTTTGCCGCGTTTTAGTTCCTTCAGTTCCACTGTGGGGCGAGTGCTTCTTTCAGATTCGGAGAGGGGACACTCGTTAGCTCAAAGTAACGTAGGTCCTTGGAAGAGGAATCTTGCGAAGGATCATAGGTCTTTGGAAGAGAAATCTTGCGAAGGATCATAGATCCTTGGAAGAGGAATCTTGCGAAGGATCATAGGTCTTTGGAAGAGAAATCTTGCGAAGGATCATAGGTCTTTGGAAGAGAAATCTTGCGAAGGATCATAGATCCTTGGAAGAGAAATCTTGCGAAGGATCATAGGTCCTTGGAAGAAAAATCTTGCGAAGGATCATAGATCCTTGGAAGAGAAATCTTGCGAAGGATCATAGATCCTTGGAAGAGGGATCTTGCGAAGGATCATAGATCCTTGGAAGAGAAATCTTGCGAAGGATCATAGATCCTTGGAAGAGAAATCTTGCGAAGGATCATAGATCCTTGGAAGAGAAATGTTGCGAAGGATCATAGGTCTTTGGAAGAGAAATGTTGCGAAGGATCATAGATCCTTGGAAGAGGAATCTTGCGAAGGATCATAGATCCTTGGAAGAGAAATCTCGCGAAGGTTCGAGGGAACTTTGAACTTCGAACTCACTGATGTCGCGACAGTTTATATTTTTGAAATATCCAGCAGTTGAAATTCGTGTCTCATCTCGAAGTCGAGTAAAGGTTATTGCACGTCGAAAATGCTCCTGCGTGAAAAATGAAACGTTTATTTTACCGACAGTTTTGGTACTATGGAATTAGTACTGGGTGTTCGCGTTATTCACGTTATGCACCTTTTCAAAAATTATTGTGATCGAAAAAAAACGAAAGAGGACAAAGTGTTTCGGTTTTCTATGGTTAATAGGACACTGCATAATAGTTGTGCATATTTACGTTATTTTTCAAAAAATTTTGGTGATTTTAATCTTTTTAAATGAGATACTATACTGTACTATGAGATTTTTGTGGAAGCACGTGTCAAGATATCTATCGCATACTGTACAATGATTTTCAAGGTCATATGAGATCAGAAATGAAAGAAATATTTTGTATACTTTGGATTGAGATTATGGGTTTGTAATTGTAAAATAACTACATACAGGGTGTCTCAAAAAACGTATGTACACTTTAATACAATTTATTTGTACTCTTAATTTGTAATCCCCCTAAATATATACTGTTATATTTTTATAATCACGTAAAGTATGTATACATTTTTTTGGGACACCCTGTATATGGATTCTCTTTTAAATTCTTTCGTTACTCAAGGAAGGTATATCTATTTTCGAGTGCTTCTATAGAACGACTGACCGACTCGTGAGAAAGTATCAAGACGCCCAATTTTTATCTAATGTTTATATAAACATTCGTTTTTGGAATTTAAGTCTTATAAATCCTAGATCGATTTTAGTAGATAACTAAATTTATCTTTTCAACACTTCGTGACATTATGTTTGCGAATGTTTCTTGGTTCGTGCAATGTGACCAGTTGTTTCATCATCTGCTGTTAAAGTGTTTTTTCCTGTAATACTTCATTGGGATACACTTATAAGATCTTCAAAGCACATAATTGCAAGCTTTTTAAGTAACTCACAGCCCAAGTTTAATTGGTTTCTCACGAATAACGAAATATTAACTATAAATGACAATTAACTATAAATCAAGATTCGACTCTAATATTATAGTGAAGAGCAGTCATAATGTACACATATGGTTTAACGAGAATTTTGTTAATACAGAATTTTTATAAACCTAATGCTATAAAACATCAAAATTTTTCTTTCGTTTCTTACTTTGCATGACCTTGGAAATCATCGTGTAGCATACACACGTATCCTTTCTTAGACACGTTTCCACGTGACATAAAAGTCTACGCCATATTTGCTTTTAAAAATTAAAATATATATTACGAGAATTTTCCTAACAATTTTGTTAATACAGAACTTTTATAAACATAATGTTATAAAACATCGAAATCTTTCTTTCGTTTCTGACCTTATATGACCTTGGAAATCATAGTGTAGTATACACACGCATTCTTTCTAATTGTAAGACACGTTTCCACGTGACATAAGAGTCTACGCTATATTTGTTTTAAAAAATTCATCTTCGTCATAGAAAACTATAAAAGACCATAATACTCTGTCCTCTTTCATTTCTCCCAAATCGCTATAATCTTCGAAAAAATAATCTGCACATGGAATCTTAAAATTGCTATCTTATGCAATCGGTCTTACCATGTTTTTCCCCTCTAGTCTTCGAATGTAACAACTTTTCAGTTTTCAAAACTCGTGGAAGCTCTACAGACTGTACGGTCATATCGTGGATACTTCTTGCTCGCAAACATTTTGAATTTCATGCTAATTCTTTCCTTCTCGTGGCCGGTGAAGCTGGTCGACGCAGCTCGACTTGGAAACGGGAATAAGGCAATCGATGAACAAGCACTTTGCGAATATTTTTCTTCGACCTTGCTTTATTTCGGGTTAAATAGCTTCGTGCATAGTTACGGAATTTTCGTGACCGGTGTGTCCCACTTTGTGGCGGACCACGAGGTTCTCGAGAATTCCGGCGCTTCCGTGTTACATCCCCGGGAACGAACGCGTTCGTTATCAGATATATTACATCCACCTCTCCGCTCGTTTATTTTCGGCTTTACATACGTGTATACCGATATCCATTCGCTGATTATTTTCACATGGTGCTCCTCAAACACTCGCGTGAAGAATCTTCCAGTGCTAAGGGTCAATGTTATTTCTTCCACGAGACGTAAAAAGCATCAGCCGATGTTTCAAAACCTTCGCACAGAGTTCGTATGTATCTTTCTAATATACTCCATTATTTAATAGCAAATTCTATCCAGTGATTTTCCAACGAATTTTCAATTTCAAAAAAGTATTATTCCCCGTGACGTCTCCTTGGCACTGAGGTTTTCACCGCGTAATAGATCCGTTAAAAAGAGAAATTCTGAAAAGGTTCAAACGGACAGCCGTCGCGTAGGTATATACGCGAGCGTGTCTCCTTGACCTTTCCACGAGTAAATCTGCGAAAACAATATAGCACGAACAATATACGAAGTAAGAAGAAAATTCGAAGATTATATCGGTAAAATTAGAAAATAATTCAACGACACATAGGATATTAACGATAAACACGTTTATCGGAGATATGAGCCGCGGTGGCGCTAGTGAGTTAAGCGGGCGTCTTAAGACCGTCGGAACGCTTGCTCGTGAAAGGGTTAAAGGAACATTTGCACACGGTTCATTTCCACGCAGTATGCTGTGAGATGCATGGCGATATAGCTCGAGTTGTCGTCGCTAGGTATCGCTTCGAGTAAATTGAAGTCTCTCTCCACTCGGCACCTTTCTCTATCACACGGTACTCTTATACTTCACCTTCTCTCTGTGTCTCTGTTTCTCCCCCTTCTACATGACTCCTAACTCATCGACGTGCCATACGGTATCCATACGAATCACGTATTGCAGAACGTGCAACCCGGTATGGTATCGACGAGAATGTTCGAGAATTTCGATCGAAAAAGCCAATTTTCGGCTCGTATTATATTTCGTGCATGTCCTCGAGCTATAAAAGCGGGATTCATTTATTCGCGCGATATACGGTGGCTGGACGAGAAACAGGGGGAATTGCTAATGAACGCAAACTATTTAAAACGGACCTCAACACGCGCTCAGATGCTTTGCGTTTGCCGAGGTTACGGTTAAATGTTTTATAACCGCTTTCGCGCGTTTCATTCCCGTATTTAAACGCTTTTTATATACACGCAGATTACGACATAGGACTGCTGTTCTATACAGGGTGGTAAATAAACGAAGGGACATACTTCAGAGTGACGATGTACAGGGAGTCCGGGATTGGTTGTCGCATTTTGTAATTAACGATTAATCGAGTAATTTATTTTGCATCTTTCAATTTCTTTTTTTTTGATCAGTATTGTGAAATTTGTGAAATAAATAATTTATAGTACGTTTAAAATATTTTTATATTTAAAACAAAAGACACATTTCTTGGTTAATAATTTTGTTTCTTGAATTAATTTTAGGAATTTTTCGAAAAGCCTAAGTAATTTTTAATTTCTTAATTCTTGTAAAATTACGTTCTTTACTTTTTTCCTTTATTTTTTAATGTATAGGGAGTCCGATATTTTGTAATTAACGATTAATCGAGTAATTTATTTTACATCTTTCAATTTCTTTTTTTTTGATCAGTATTTTGAAATTTGTGGAATAAATAATTTATAGTACGTTTAAAATACTTTTATATTTAAAATAAAAGACACATTTCTTGGCTAATAATTTTGTTTCTTGGATCAATTTCAGGAATTTTTCGAAAAGCCCAAGTAATTTTTAATTTCTTAATTCTTGTAAAATTACGTTCTTTACTTTTTTCCTTTATTTTTTAATGTATAGGGAGTCCGATATTTTGTAATTAACGATTAATTGAGTAATTTATTTTACATCTTTCAATTTCTTTTTTTTTGATCAGTATTTTGAAATTTGTGAAATAAATAATTTATAGTACGTTTAAAATATTTTTATATTTAAAACAAAAGACACATTTCTTGGTTAATAATTTTGTTTCTTGGATTAATTTTAGGAATTTTTCGAAAAGCCCAAGTAATTTTTAATTTCTTAATTCTTGTAAAATTACGTTCTTTATTTTTTTCTTTATTTTTCGTTCTAGATTCTTGTTTAAAAGTATAAATATATATTTGAAACCTTCCTGGATCTAATTAAAAAATTTTCTTTTTGGTATATAGGGAAAGTTCACTGTATTATTCATATAGGAATAACGCAATAGCAAAAGTATTGAGCGTTTTGAGATGTTAACCCTTTGCACTCGACAATTTTTTAGCTAAAGAAGAGTAGGAGTTCGAAGCTTTTTTGCTATAAAGTCGATGATATTTTTTTTAGCAGGAATAGTACAATAATTGACACGTAGAATTATTTGATTTCGATACCTCGCTCACCGTTACATTATCTTAAATTTGACATATTAATTAATACCGATCTTCGAATTTTTATCAAATGGCGACTGAAGGGCTCCTCTCAAGTGCAAAGAGTTAAAACAGAAAATTCAGCTAATAAATTCGGCAAAACATTTGTAAACGAACCCTTAATTTTTCGATTTCAGTGATTTTTGAACACCTAGAAATGAAGATTTGGAACATCTTTTCTCTTAAACACACATAAGGGATGATTTGCCTGTTATAATGCCGAAAATTTTTCCCAAGTATCTCGGAAACTGGAGCAAACCAACCCTCGTACAAAGGAGAAATCTTGTTCCAAATCTTCGTTTCTAAAATATATTAACCCTTTGCACTCGGCGATCTTTTCGTTACAGGAAAATAATAATTCGAAAATTTTCTGCCATAAAGTCGACGATATTTCTAAAACTATAAATAAGAAATCGTATGCAAATTAAAACGTAGAATAATTTTACAGGTAGCCCTCCTATAACACGGTAGATAGGTTCCTAGAAAATTCCGTGTTTTGTGAAACCGTGTTGTACGAGACCCAGAGCCAGTACAAAAAGGGGGGTTACGTTCCTAAACTAAAACAAATTTTAAACAAACTTTTTTTTTAATTCTACATAAACAACTTAATTTTTATTAAAAATATAAATGTACGTACAACACAAAACAAAACAAAAAAAGAACAAACAGAAATATTATTTTAATTTAACTCAATTTTAATTTAATAAATTTCTTCGTCGTCACTGCTCATGTAGAAGTACAGTGTTGTACAAAGGTTTTTGCAATTTTCTTATCATGTTAGAGCGAAACCGTGTTATAGGATGCCGTGTTGTAGGAGGATTCCCGCAATTTATGGATCGTGTTATAGTGAAACCGTGTTATAGGATGCCGCGTTGTAGGAGGGCTACCTGTACTTCGATATTCCAAGCATCGTTGAGTAATTGTGAATTTGATATATTAATTAACCCTTTATACTCGACAATTTCTTGGCTAAAGAAGAGTAGGGCTTCAAAAATTTTCTGCCATATAGCTGACGATATTTTGTTCAGCAGTAAATAAGAAATCGAGTAATAATTAAAACGTAGAATTATTTGCATACTGTTACATTATCTTAAATTTGGTATACTAATTAATATCGATCATCGAAATTTTATCTAATGGTGACTAAAGGTCACCTCTCGAGTGCAAAGGGTTAACATCCATTTTTAGAATCTGATTAAATGGTGACTGAGAGGCGCCCCTCGAGTTAAAAAATATTTAAAAGGGTTAAAAAATCATCAAAATCGGAGAACGATGGGTTCACCGAAAAGTTGACCAAAATTTGTAACAAATTTAAAATATATTACACGTTTCAACCATGAATATCGATGTCTTAGATGAGTTACAGTGGAAGATCCACTTTCTGATTCCTAATTTCATATGTATGTCGCGTTATTTTTATTTTTGGTAATTATTAGAGTGTAATATACCCTGTTTTAATTTCGTTCTCACTAGTTCTCGAACATTCGAAAGATCTTTCTATAATGACAGGAAGGGTAAACACTTGTGATCCTGAGCAAAAAATACTGGTATTCCAATATCAATGCAAATAGCTACTTTTTCGTGTAAATTGGGGTAGTGTAACGTGTGACGAGCAGCTTCGCGTTGGGGTTGCTTGTCTCACGCAAAGGGGTTGTTTGTCACGGGTATTGTAAATAGCGAAACTTTTATTAAAACACATGAAAGATAAATGGATGCTTTTAAGAAAGATTTATTCGTAAACGCAACATGGGAATTTGTAATGCAGTATAGTATACAACTAGGGCAAACCATACTTTTAAAATGGCAGAAGGTCTTCGCTTCCAGAGCAGACACATGCACCACATGAGCCATTTCAAGCTATTTAATGTTGCGTAACAGTATCTTTTTGATTTTCCTCCAGAGCTACGACTTTCTACAGTTGAATGGGACACGGTCTGGGAAAAGATTTGGCTTTGATAAAAATTCTGTTTATCACGATATTTCTAAATTAAAATCTTTTTTCACGAGTTACCGCTTCCCCTCTGCCTCTTTTCTTTCTCAGCATGTTTCTCTCTTTCTTGAAAGGAATTTCTGCCAGAATAGCAGACGTCCATTTCCGTCTATTCTTTCATGTCCTTTGCTATGTACGTGAAATTTTGTTCTGCGACTGTGGTCGTTCTTTGTGGATGTGTAAAAACATGATCGATAGCAAGCGACAATGGCTGCATTTAATTGAGAAAATGTTGCTTAATTTAAATAATATAATTAAAGGAACTCTGTACGAGATAATCAGCTCTGATTTATTCGTGACAACCACCCCTCTACTTACCATTAAGAATGAATTGCTGAACTGCAACGGAGAGTAATATTCATGAAACTGTCAGAAAAAATTATGTCCAAAAAGATGTACAGATTGAGACAAAAATTTTCAGAATAATAGGCTATACAAAAGTCGAGGTTACATTTTTGTACAAAATCCGCAATCTTTTTCATTGTTGTCAGAGTATTGTTACAATTGCGAAACAATTGCGTCGTAGGATGTCATATTTTATTAAATTGTAAAAAGAATTATTACTTTATTTTTGTTTAATTTTAATTCCAATAAAGATGTAAATATAGCTTGGTCAATAATAATCGAATTACTATCATAAAATTATTCTGAAATTATTATCTAAAAAATGTGGAAAAAATCAAAAATATATCCTATACAAAAGTCGAGGTTACATTTTTATATAAAATCCGCAATTTTTTTCATTGCTATCAGATGCGAAAAAATTGTGTCGCAGGATGTCAAATTTTATTAAATTGTAAAAAGAATTATTACTTTATTTTTTTTTAATTTTAATTGCAATAAAGGTGTAGATATACCTTGGTTAATAATGGAATTACTATCATAAAATTATTCTTAAATTATTACGCAAAAAATATGGAAGAAAATCAAAAATATATCCTATACAATATCGAGGTTACATTTTTGTACAAAATCTGCAATTTTTTTCATTGTTATCAGAATATTGTTACAATTGCGAAAAAATTGCGTCGTAGGATGTCATATTATATTAAATTTTAAAAAGAATTATTACTTTATTTTTGTTTAATTTTAATTCCAATAAAGATGTAAATATAGCTTGGTCAATAATAATGGAATTACTATCATAAAATTATTCTGAAATTATTACGCAAAAAATATGGAAGAAAATAAAAAATATACCCGATACAAAAGTCGAGGTTACATTTTTGTACAAAATCTGCAATTTTTTTCATTGTTATCAGAATATTGTTACAATTTCGAAAAAATTGCGTCGTAGGATGTCAAATTTTATTAAACTATAAAAAGAATTATTACTTTATTTTCTTTTAATTTTAATTGCAATGAAGATGTAGATACAGCTTGGTCAATAATAGAATTACTATCATAAAATTATTCTGAAATTATTATACAAAAAATATGGAAGAAAATCAAAAACATACCCTAGTGAATCTTTTAATTCTTATTTAACAAAAGGTATTTAAAAAAGTTATATAGATTAGTTAAATTACTTATTTTTTATTAGTTTAGTTTAATCAGTATATTTCACTAGTTTATTTATAAAGTCACTTTCAGAAAAGAGTATACTTATTTATTAGAAAAAATTCATTATTTGATGAGGAAATTGTACGAAATGTGATAATTATTCCACGAGACAACCAGCCTCTGGCACCCTTCCGTTTATTGGAACAAGAGTTGTGCTTTATTCAAATTCCCCTAAATGAATATTTATTCGAAATGATTATTTAAGCAACTTCTTTGCATCTTTGAATCCCCCTTGAATGATTCATTCGGATAATTCGTTGTTTGTGACGAATTATTTCACAAACTTTACGTTCAATTTCTGTAACAATATTTATATACTATTTTCGTATATTATATCATATACATGTGCAAAATAGGATACAAACAATACGTTGAGTAAAAGTTAATTCCAAAGTTGACACATTTCCATAAGTGATAAACGTTAAGCACGGTGTCACAGGAATAAACTTTTATTTGATTAAAAACGTGACTTTTATTCGGTAATCCAAGATTAAGCTCGGCTCTGATCGAAAGAAAGCAAAAGCTCTTAACGTGTCTCGAGCTGGGAGAAAATATCGTACAGTATTACTTCAAAGTGTATAACTTGGTACAGTTTCATAAATAATAAATAACGAACACGGTATACAAATAAATCTTTTGAAAAAGGTTATTTTTATTTCTCTAATTGAAATACAATTGAAATTCTCGCCGCGTTTTATGTACTGATACAATATAGTAGAATATTCACGTACAGTCAATAATTTCAAATAAAATGTTTATTTGCAGAAAAATAACAATTTGTATTGATTACTCGATTCTTTCTTTATATTATATTTTTATTTCTTTTTATATTATATTCTCCTTTCTATTTTCTATTTTCTTTATATTTTCTTTGTAACTTTCTTTTTTTATAAGTTCTTCTATATACTTTGGTTAAGTAACGATGCTTAATTTTGATCGTTAAGGATCCATTAACGTAATGTTAATTATCTCTAACGATTCGTTAATTAACATAAGACCGAAAAATAATATTTTCGAATTTATAAGATATTTTCGATAATACAGTATTTATTTAATTTATCTCAAATTTTATTTTACCATATCGCAACTCATTTTAATCCTTAACTGATATAGTAAACTGATATGTGCGAGTCATGTCTAATTTCAAGATAATTTTATTTTTCATATTTTAGAAATGTATCTTTACCCTTCAAGACTCAAAATACGAATTGAAATTAAAATACGGTTAAAATCAATTCAGAGTTAATTCGTTGCTCCAAATTATTTATGAGATGAACTATTGTATAATACTATATGAGCCGTTCACTGCACAAATCGATTAACTCCACTTTTTGAAAAATCTTAAATTTAAGTGTCAAAGCACTTGGTATAGTCATAACTTCTTATATTTAAGATTTTTCCAAAAGTGGAGTTAATCGATTTGTGTAGTGAATATTTTGCACTATATTAGGTAACCTAATTCAAATCTAGCTCAGACTACATATACAGTCATTTGTTATCCAATATAATATCGGTTAAGGGTTAATGCACCGATCTAAATCACGCTACTATAGCCTACATTATATTTTTAACGCGTTTCCATAAATAATATTTTGCAGTGCCGGCTCGCAACTGCTTTATGAAGTCAAAAAGTTTACTTTTGAACTCCGAATCGTTAAGAGTTTTCGCTTCCCTCGGTGAAATCGAAAAAATTGCGTCGTAGGATGTCAAATTTTATTAAACTATAAAAAGAATTATTACTTTATTTTCTTTTAATTTTAATTGCAATGAAGATGTAGATACAGCTTGGTCAATAATAGAATTACTATCATAAAATTATTCTGAAATTATTATACAAAAAATATGGAAGAAAATCAAAAACATACCCTAGTGAATCTTTTAATTCTTATTTAACAAAAGGTATTTAAAAAAGTTATATAGATTAGTTAAATTACTTATTTTTTATTAGTTTAGTTTAATCAGTATATTTCACTAGTTTATTTATAAAGTCACTTTCAGAAAAGAGTATACTTATTTATTAGAAAAAATTCATTATTTGATGAGGAAATTGTACGAAATGTGATAATTATTCCACGAGACAACCAGCCTCTGGCACCCTTCCGTTTATTGGAACAAGAGTTGTGCTTTATTCAAATTCCCCTAAATGAATATTTATTCGAAATGATTATTTAAGCAACTTCTTTGCATCTTTGAATCCCCCTTGAATGATTCATTCGGATAATTCGTTGTTTGTGACGAATTATTTCACAAACTTTACGTTCAATTTCTGTAACAATATTTATATACTATTTTCGTATATTATATCATATACATGTGCAAAATAGGATACAAACAATACGTTGAGTAAAAGTTAATTCCAAAGTTGACACATTTCCATAAGTGATAAACGTTAAGCACGGTGTCACAGGAATAAACTTTTATTTGATTAAAAACGTGACTTTTATTCGGTAATCCAAGATTAAGCTCGGCTCTGATCGAAAGAAAGCAAAAGCTCTTAACGTGTCTCGAGCTGGGAGAAAATATCGTACAGTATTACTTCAAAGTGTATAACTTGGTACAGTTTCATAAATAATAAATAACGAACACGGTATACAAATAAATCTTTTGAAAAAGGTTATTTTTATTTCTCTAATTGAAATACAATTGAAATTCTCGCCGCGTTTTATGTACTGATACAATATAGTAGAATATTCACGTACAGTCAATAATTTCAAATAAAATGTTTATTTGCAGAAAAATAACAATTTGTATTGATTACTCGATTCTTTCTTTATATTATATTTTTATTTCTTTTTATATTATATTCTCCTTTCTATTTTCTATTTTCTTTATATTTTCTTTGTAACTTTCTTTTTTTATAAGTTCTTCTATATACTTTGGTTAAGTAACGATGCTTAATTTTGATCGTTAAGGATCCATTAACGTAATGTTAATTATCTCTAACGATTCGTTAATTAACATAAGACCGAAAAATAATATTTTCGAATTTATAAGATATTTTCGATAATACAGTATTTATTTAATTTATCTCAAATTTTATTTTACCATATCGCAACTCATTTTAATCCTTAACTGATATAGTAAACTGATATGTGCGAGTCATGTCAAATTTCAAGATAATTTTATTTTTCATATTTTAGAAATGTATCTTTACCCTTCAAGACTCAAAATACGAATTGAAATTAAAATACGGTTAAAATCAATTCAGAGTTAATTCGTTGCTCCAAATTATTTATGAGATGAACTATTGTATAATACTATATGAGCCGTTCACTGCACAAATCGATTAACTCCACTTTTTGAAAAATCTTAAATTTAAGTGTCAAAGCACTTGGTATAGTCATAACTTCTTATATTTAAGATTTTTCCAAAAGTGGAGTTAATCGATTTGTGTAGTGAATATTTTGCACTATATTAGGTAACCTAATTCAAATCTAGCTCAGACTACATATACAGTCATTTGTTATCCAATATAATATCGGTTAAGGGTTAATGCACCGATCTAAATCACGCTACTATAGCCTACATTATATTTTTAACGCGTTTCCATAAATAATATTTTGCAGTGCCGGCTCGCAACTGCTTTATGAAGTCAAAAAGTTTACTTTTGAACTCCGAATCGTTAAGAGTTTTCGCTTCCCTCGGTGAATAGTTGCGGGTTTATGTCCCTCAAGTATAACTTAATCTTCTCCCACCACTCTGTATAAAGTATTCCTTGTTCGCGAGCTATTTTACGGTTATGGAATTTTTGCCGGGGTAGATACTAAAAAGAAACGGTACATAGTAGTTAAATAACCGAGCGAAGTTTCGTTGAACGGTAAAGCGAAAGAATTTCTATATACATAATCGATTAACGAAATTCCTCGACTTCTGTTTCAATAGTAGCGATACCAACCTTGCTGAGACTGGAACAACGAAGATCTACGAAACGATTTTGATAACCGTCCAATTTTTTTTTCTCTCTCTTACAACTGAAAAAACAAAAGAAAATAAGAAAAAAAGAAAAAAAAAATAGAAAAATAGAAAGCTAGACATTAGACGTAAGTACATGACCTTAGGGGGCAGTGACAGGCTATTGTTTCGCTGTTGCAGGTTACTCTCGGACGAGTACTCGGTTCGATCACGCATTTAGTAAGCTCTAGTAGAGAACAATGTGCTATGCATATATCTATATACATATCTAAATCTATATAAATCACATAATATGCATAGACGTGCATCCATGTGTGCATATATGTATATACATGCATACGTCACGTGCATATGTATATATTTATCTCTCTGTTTGTTTTTGATCACGGTACGAGTGTACAAATGTATTTATAGTGTGTACCAAATATAGAGCATGCCACCTTGTCCAGAGGTGAATAAAATACTATTTCGAATTTCACGGGACAAAGAAACGGAGACGTACTCGAACGAAAGTTTCGGCTGGAAATAAACGCGATTCTATACTACGTTTCGCATCTACGTAGTAATTGGTTAATGGACATCGATAACGAAGAAAGAATTATTTTCGAAACGGTATTTTACCCGTCTCTGCATCTCTAATCTGTCGTGTACCGTCGTTTTGTATACTCGTGTCATAACCCGACACTGCGGTTACCGCAGTCTCCGGCGATTGTGTATATATGTCGTTTGCAACGTACGCAGCTTGGAACGTACGACACGAATGTAAACGATCAGAACTTTTACTATGGAAATTACTCTGTGTGTACCTACATATATACTTCGCACAGTGTCGAGCTCGAATGTCTTTCCACGTGTCTCAACGACGTGTTTCAACTTTCTTCCGATTCTTCCTTCTCAGTGCACGAAAAATCGATGTTCTCTGTCGTCCTCTTGGTCTCGATACTCGCATCGCTCTTTCTCTCTCTACGCCACGCGTCTCTAACATCCTTCACTTCCTTCCATATCTATCTCTTTCTCACTCGCTCTATTTCCCCCACCACTCCGATTTATCTGTCTATCTTTCTAGATCTCTCCATCTCTCCTACTTTCCTCTCCGCCGAGTTTAATTAACACGCTCAACGATATCTCTATACGACTCTATATACGTATTGTTGTTACAGTTGTTTACGGAGATCTCCGCGATGTCGCTCCCGTCGCTCCCGTCTCCGAACTTGTTATTCGCTCCGCAGCGTCGGACAGTCTCTTTCTACTTCCCTCTCTCTCACTGTCTTTCTCCTTCCCTTCCCTTTCGCGTACGTATTCCAAATCCCATTTATTTTCCTAACGCTTTGTTCCCGTCGTCCTCTGTTCGCGCTGGTCATTCAACCACCGAACAATAGCAAACGGTCGCGAGAGTGGGATGAAGTTTATTTGAAAAGATCCAGTTTTGCTCGCAACTTCCGTGGCCGTACACGGCCGCGGTTTCGATTATAATTTCGGCGGCAAACGGCCGCCGGGACACGGCATTTCGCCGTTCTGCCCACTTGCACTTCCTTTCGATTAAACCACGCGGTTAGGGAACCGGGCTCTTCCCGGAGCTCCAAATCTATCCCGGAGCTAATTAAACGCGCGATCTACTCGCACGGTCTACTCCTCCCGGTTTACGTAGCGGCTATTTTGAATCGTTTATCGACTTCTGCACCGGCGTGTTACGTACTTTCGGCTCCTCGCCGCACCGTGCCTCGCTAAGCCGCCGAGCTCCGGGTTTCAGCCGGGGTGCAAGCGTGCACGTATAACGTGTTCCATGTACGGCATGTTTCTTCGGGCTGCGGTTTCATTGGATGCGTAGTCGTACGTCTGACTTGACCGACGTACTAACACGAACTACTCGTAGCTCGTTTCACTGGATGTGTTTGGGTCGCGCTGTATAGCGTATTGTCGTTAGAAAATTCTTTGTATGCTTGTTTTATTTGCAGGACAAAATGGTATAGAATAATTTGTCGAAATTTTTCCTTTTCTTTAGTAATTTTGATATATAATCTGTCACAAAAATATTCGGGTACTAGTATACTTTTGACTTCTGTTTTGTGTTTAAAATACATATGACTGAAGCAATGAAAATGACAAAATGGTATAGAATAATTTGTCGATGTTTTTGCTTCCTCTTAGTAATTTTTATATATATAGTCTGTCGCAAAAATATTTGGGTATTAGCATGATTTTGACTTGAGTTTTGTATTTAAAATATATATAGCTGAACTAAGGAAAAATGTTTAACGTTATGTTAAAATACAGTCCATAAGTGTTATATATACTTTATAAATTTAGGTTAAAATAACTAACATAGCAATTCTTTGTAGAAGTACTGAATTTTATAGATCTTTTGTTTAATTATGCTGGTTTTAAGTTTTTTGATATATTAAAATATATTTGTTATTAATTTTTACAGTATTTTTTTTATCATTGGATGGTGCAAATTTTGCATAAGTATAATCATAAAACTACGCCGAACTCTCTTAATTCTTAATCTTAATTTAATAATTTAAATTTGCAACGTATCTAAATATTTTTTCAAATTAAAAATGTATTTTTCTTTGATCCCTCTTTATTTTAACTACAAAATGTATTAAATGTCTGAATATTTTTGTAACATAGAAATTTACTTTCTCCTGATATTTTTTTAAATATTTAAATAATCTTACGTACTAAAATAAAATTTTTTTATGTTCTCGCATTTATTTACTGTATGTTAAAATATCGTTGAACGTGTTTTTAGGGTCAGATATATTTATTTTAGATGCAAGATATAGAAATCAAAATTGCACTTGTGTCTGAATGTTTTTAAGATCGACTGTACATGTATGTTTGTTTTAATTCGGAAATTGAAGGAATTTCTTTATTCGTAGTTATTATAGCGTTATATACCCTGTTTTAATTTTACTTCGGAGGTTATTGATAATTATAATTTATTTATTTGTTGTTTAAAATGAATGCAGCAAAGATGGAGGTTGAAGAAATAATAGGATGTTTTTGCAACAATTTTCTTTAACATTTCCACTGGTTTAGTTGTCTCATTATATCTTAATGCTTTCAGAGATACTCGTTTATTTCAATTTGTAAATCAAAGGGGAGTTTTCATTATCCCTTTGCCTCTCTTGATAATTGTTTTTTGATAATTATCGAATAACGTGTTTTAGTTTATTTGTATTTCCAAATAATATTCATACAAAATAATTATTCGTAATTACACTGATTTGTATGAATTTAGTTCTATAATTTAAAAGAAATTAAATGAATTTATGCAATGACAGAACAAAAATATGTTTCTGTAGGACTTTCTTTTGAGATTTTCATTGATTTGATGCAAATTCATTTGTATTATTATATTATATCATTATTGTAATAATTAATATTATACATGTAGTTGTATTTGCTAGAAAATTTATATGAATATAAATTTTTGGAAAATTTTACGTCTACTTTAAATTTTGGTTTCATCATTATTATTTATAGAATGCTACCAAAACAATTTCAAATACAAACTTCGTTTGTAATATTATATTATATCATTATTGTAATAATTAATATTATACATGTAGTTGTATTTGCTAGAAAATTTATATGAATATAAATTTTTGGAAAATTTTACGTCTACTTTAAATTTTGGTTTCATCATTATTATTTATAGAATTCTACCGAAAAAATTTAAAATACAAATTCATGAGAGCCTTCAGGTTTATTTCAGTTTATGGTATATTTCAACTAATACTGCTATATTTATACTGATATAATCCATTCATCTTTCCAAGTTTTTTATTTGAACCAAATAATAATTAGTTAACAATTTTAACCAAACGTAACCAAATAATTTTTTTAAACACGTTAATTTAATAATTCCTATATCAATAAAAATTCTCAGGAAAAGTCTTTCAAGATCTCATATCTGGTATTCGAATAAAATTTTCTAAGTATCCAATGAAAAAATAGTTCAACATTTCAACAAAAATTTCTCTTTTCCCTTGCAAGTGTTCTTCAATCAACGTTTACAACGGTAAAATGGTCGATGAACAATCTCAACCGGGTTCCACAGTATTCTAATTAAAGATGCAGATATTTATTTTATTTAGCCGAATGGATGCAAAGACGTAAATATATTTTCCCATCCTGTCGACGAACGGGAGAGTTACCTTTCGTCGTAAAGAATGGCACTGTTTAACACTAAACCCACCATGGTCAAATGCCCCGTGATTGAGGACAAAGTGAAGCTGTGAGAAGGTGGAAAAACGAGAGAAATTGAAAAATTTATTAGGTATAAAAGGAACCTTGAAGACGAATGATTACAATAACGTTGGAGTATGGAAATTTGAATCATAGTTTTAAAAAGGGTCACGTGGGCGATGGTAGGTTCAGTGTTAAAATAAGGCCCGAGATAAAACTCTAGGATCGTCGTTCACAGTAAGAGTGAGTTCATAGTGGGAGATATGGACCGTTTATTTTGAAAGTGATGCAAATCCATTTTCCGTTGTTTCGAGAAAATTAAGGGTTAGCATATTCGTCAATTAAAAAATATAGGTTAAATATGTCAGGTCTGGCAATGTTTCTATTAATTTATCAATATGTAATTTGATTATATAAATTTCTTTTAGGCGAATTTAACTAAAATAATGTATACTTACGGACTGCAAATGGACTCACGCCGCTTTTATAATTAGTCAATTGTAAAAATCATTTAATTTCAATGTTGAAAAATTAAATATCACTTAAAATATATTTCGTATAAATCCAATTTTGTTTACAAATAATACCAAGAAATAAAGTAGGAGTAGTATTTTTTATTTTGAACGTTAATTATATTTATATATTGTTAAACTTAACATAAGATATTGCTATTATTTATTTATGCTCTTCATGTGGCAGGGTTTTGAAATATTCATGATGCACAGGAGGTATATAAAGTAATAACTGCTCCATATCCTTATATTTTTCGTATGTAATAGGCCTGGAATCGTGATACAAAGGCGCCAGGGTGATTTTTTCAAATTTTCGCGGTCTTTCCTGACATGTAGATGATAACTCTAAAGTTTTAAGTTCCATATTCTCCATTGATGTTTTCAATTGTCATAAAATAATATCGATTTACTATTTCTTCTTACCTATATCACTATCTGATGTTAATACGAAATTATCCATTTTTGGAGGAAAATAAAATAAGTAACCAAAAATAATAACCTTCGACAGGTGAAATAAAACAAATGTAGCCACCAGTTGCCACTGATCCCGCCACCTGTCTATGAAAATTGGACTTACACCACTTTTATAATCAATGATTACGCAATTTCTTTTATCAGCCAATTTTTAATTGAATAATTTTGCCGTTCAAAAATTAATTCAAATTTTGCCGTTCTTCCCCGACACGTAGGTGATAAATCTAAAGTCTTAAATTCTATGTTCTCCATTGATGTTTTATATAAACTAGTATTCGTTGCACTTTTGCAAAACCTCATTCAACGTATTTCCAACCAATTTGCCTTTTCTTCATTAGTGTTTCTTCTTATCTGTTCTTTAATTGCGTCTTGTAGACTTCGTTGAAACGAAATTCTCTCATTTCATTTCGTGTAAAATAAATTTATTACGTTGTCTACATTGTTTTATAACATCATAATAATCCTATGGAAATTGGACTTACACCACTTTCATAATCAATGGCTACGCAATTTTTTTTGTCAACCAATTTTAAATTGAACAAAGCATTGGCATTTTTAAAGATATTAAATGGTAACTAGTCATAAATAAAAAGTTTATATTAAATTAAGTATAAATTACGCGATGTCTCATTTTAAAAAAATGGACTTACACCACTTTCAAAATAAACGGTCCATATATTTACTCCTCCCCGTATGTGTGTAATTATTAAACTTCCGCAACGAGTTCACTCGTTTTACTCATCGAGCAGCCATTTTTAAACAATATGTTCCCGTTTTTCCCGGCTGATAGGTAAATATCGATTATTCCAATAAACAATTTACAGCGAAATACATACTGCTCCTCTGTAACCTCCGTGTAACGTCACGCATATAATTCCATAATGCCACGAATATGGCGTAATAAATGTACAGTCGAAAGACTTCACAAATTCCCCAAATGCAGCAGATCGCAAGGATATTTATCGATATTTCGATATTTATATTTGCCATACTTAACGCGAATCTCTGACTACGTCCCACTGACCGAATTCTCCATTCCGTTTCGAAGAGATCGTTTGGTACCGTTTTCAAGCACTCGTGGAAGTGTACATTGTAGTGACTCACACGGCTACGCAAGATCTAGACAAGATCGCACTCGCACATTTACGCATTCAATGCAACGACAGCCTCATTAGCCGTTCGATTAGCTGCTCTTCTTTTTTTCCCTTTTTATTTTTATTTTTTTATCAGAAGCACGTTCAGCACCATCACGAGCACACGAGCACATAACATAGCTGTGCCATGTCTTAGGCCTCGGCCACGTGCATTAGGGTAGTCCGATGGGTGCACGTGCGCCATTGCCGATGCAAAATCGTTCAATGCGTTATCGTATTAGCGAAAGATCGGTGCTTAAGGGGGTATTCCCATTTGCTGGCTCGGAAAAATTGACCTTTCCTCAGTAGGTACCCTTAAAGCTCGAACTTTCGAAGGTAACTTCGTGAAATGGTCAATTTCACTTTTTAGCTTCTAGATTTTACCGATTTAATTCAATTTTTCCCGCGGTTTATTTTATTTCTTTCCTCGTTGTTAGTTTACTTCCTTTTCTCTGTTGTTACTAAAATTTTTATTTCGTTATTCTTTTTCAGTCCTTCGTCATGGTAGTATTATTCGACTGTCACAGTTGGGCAGTATTTAATTCTTGATTCCATCCGTGAATTTCTTCCTTTTTCTTCTTTCCTTTGAAATAACGTTTTTATTGACACGCTATTTTTGAAACAGATTTTCCAATTGGTGCCGAGGTCCGTGCAGTCGCGCGATGCGTATGTAATATTTTCTCTTTCCGCCTGCAATCGGACAAATATTTTTAATCTTTGATTCCTTTACGGATGAGAAAATTGAAATAGCATAGATAAATTCGTCTTTATTTTTTAAAACGTTATTCTTTTTATCGAGCTAAATTAGAAAGACGAAACGCTTGTGAAATTTATGGACTTGAAATACGAATAACCGAGTACCTTTTTCAAATTTTCGAAAATTCCTTTGAGCCCGAGCATGCTTACGGTAATACCCCTTTAAAATGTTTTAGACGTTAGACTCTCGTTGGCAAATAGCGACACTGGTTTTTGCATGGTTCCACTTCGCAAAAACAGCAACATATGGTGATTTTACGACGATATTTCGCGCGTTATGTACGAGCGTAACATTGTTAATAATTTCGCTTTAGGCGAGCGCTGAATAAATTCGAGGATTTCCAGTTTATCGTATCGCGTGTTTTCGCATGCTGTTTTCCATGATTTACTTGAGCGCGCGATATTGATCTAACTTCCACGTACTGGGTGCTCCGAAAGTGTCTCCATCCGTGATTCCAATGCGAATTACAGCGTATACAGTTCCGATACGATGACTGATG
Organism: Eufriesea mexicana; assembly: GCF_001483705.2. Classification (NCBI taxonomy): domain Eukaryota; kingdom Metazoa; phylum Arthropoda; class Insecta; order Hymenoptera; family Apidae; genus Eufriesea; species Eufriesea mexicana. The sequence goes on from NW_016909094.1 coordinate 785,996, forward strand.
TTTAATGTCTGTAATGTATCTTTAATCCATGCAGCGACGATGGGAGCGTATGATCCGATACATTGACGGGATTTGGATTTAGTGCGGCTGCCATTCGCATCGATGCCACCATTAATTTCGCATAATTCGCGCAGATGTCGCGTCAATCGATTGATTTCCAGCTCGCGTGTTTGTTTCTCTGTTATTTATATAACTTTCAAAGCGGTCTACGTGTGAATAGTCAAGATACATATATATATGTATTTTACTAATATGCAAGCTCGTGTATTTCGAATTATACTAAATGAAACGATTTGTTAAATATTTTATGACGTACTTGGTATTTTACCGGTATGACGTTAATTTTGAATTCCAATTGATCAAACGTTCGATTAAACGTTTCTAACCCTCGGATGACAGACTGTGCAAGTCTATTAGGTCATTTTTGATTCGATGCTTCCTATACTAAGTTAATATTTTATTATTTATGATTTCGTTTTTTGAAATAATTTTAGTAGATATTTATTAGGTAATTTTAATTACTATACATATATAATTTTGGATTCTGTGGAAGTCTATTAAGTCAATTTTGATTCGATGCTTCCTGTACTAAGTTAATATTTTATTATTCATGATTTCGTTTTTTGAAATAATTTTAGTAGACATTGTTTAAGGTAATTTTAGTTACTACACATATATAATTTTGACTTCTGACGCATAAGAGCAGGAAAATAAAGAAAGTATATTTATTTATCAATATTATTGCATGTTTATTGCATTGTTATTGCAAATGCGTGAAATTATGAAAACGATAAAATCATAGGAATTGTAATATGTAACAGAAATCATGCAACAGAGTCGTAAAATAATTTTAAAAAGTGATGAAAATAATTTGAAATAAAAATTGGAAATTTAAAACTATGAAAATTGCATTGGATGATAAAGAAATTGAAGCTCAGTTTTCTTTTTTCTTTGAAGCATCTAAGTATTGTATATTCTCTGGATTATTTAAAGGACGCAATCATAGTTTGCAGAGGGTTAAATATCACTATAAAAATTTCTAACAATTGTTTGTTTAAAGTGGTATAATTTATTAACTAAAAAATTGTGGTAATAATATCATTTCTTAAATGACTCAATCATTGTCTGCCGAGGGTTAAACATCACTATAAAAATTTGGAACAATTCTTTGTTTAAAGTGGTGTATAATTTATTAACTAAAGAATTTTGATTATATTGAGATAAATATTTTAAAAGTATTAAACAATTAGAATATCAAAACAATTAGAACTTATGAATTTTCACACAAATAATTACTAGAATACATAATTGCACGAGTATTATGACGAACATTAGAATTTTAAAACAAATTTAAAATGTGCATACGGAAAGAAAATGGTTCAGATTAAATCTCAAGTACTTTTCATACACGTATTGTTGGTTAATTCGCGTTTTTCTATCGTAAATTTCGATTAAAATAAGACTTAAAGTGCCTATTTTTTCGTTAAGGTGAAAATAAAAATTAACATATTTATAGCGTTTCGTGTTCATAAATATTGATACGGTATTTTAGAATTATTACATGTTACAGAAGAATTATTTAATAAAACAGTTCTATGCATTTGGGTCAGTTTTCGCTACCAAATAAATATCGTTTTCGAGTTTATAGAATAAAAGGGTTTCGTGTTTCACATTGATTTTTAATCTCTTGCTCCTTCGGCAAACGTTATTTTAAGATGAGAATTTCTGAAAGAGATTTCGAGTTAAAACGTTTAACTTGTAAAAAGTTTTCGCTTGTTCAATTTATTTGCCATAAGTTTTAACAATTTTATTTTCTAAGAGAATAATTTAACAAATTTTTTTAACATAACTTTGCCAACGGATTAATATTTACCAGCGCTTTTAAACGAATTTAACAAAAATTCATCCTTTTTTAAAATTAAAGAGAAAATTTATCAATAATAAATTTCTAGAAATCGTGAAATTAATATTTCTGTAAAATAATTTTATCGCCATTATAATATCGCTGATACAAACATATTGATTTTTCAGTAAATTTTTTATCTTTACATATTACATCATATGTTACATATTCACTTCTTTAATTGTTATATTTTTAAAAAGATTTATTTTCGAGTAAAACAGTAACAATATAACGATTTCAGTATTTATAAATAATTATAAAATTACTTTTACTAATAATAAATTCTGTTGAGTATTTTCTTACAGTAAATTATTTACAATTTATGATTTAATATGCGACGCATTTTAACAGTTTTAATATTTTTTAAAAAATATACCGTCAGTGGTAAATTTTAGTCTATAAATGGTAAATTTGTAATTAAATAATAGCCCTAAAATTATGTAAGTTACAAAATAATTCAAAATCAAGCTTTAAAATATACTTTAAAAAATACTTTAAAAAAATATTTCTTGTATAGTACTAGTTTATGTAACAATATTTACGTCAGAATGCTATTTGTGTAACAATCTCTAAGCAATAGATAAACATAGTAAATCTCGTGTAAATAAGTTACAGAAAAAGAACTTGTTTTTGTAAAGGATGATAAAACATTATGAATGAGATAATAAAAATAAGTAGATAAAAGAGATTAAAAGCAACGACTAGAGTCGGCCAATTATTACTAACAAGATCATATTTGGCAAGCCACGCTTATACCGAACAATATAAATTTTTAGTTACGAGTAGCATGTACCAGACCGAGCAAAAAATATATTATTTATGATTTGGCCGCAGCGAAGTTGCGCTGGCAGACTCCTAAAACCATAATTCTCCAAATGTGAAACCGCTCTCAAAGGGCATCGAGGAAAAAGGAAATGATGAAGTTGCTACCGTGCAACACGAGTTCCCTATCGATTTTCCATTTTTCCTGCAGTAAAAATACGAAAAGAAAATTAAATTGCTGTTTTAAAATAAATTCCAAATAAATTTGATCGTTTACTAATACACACATACCTGAAACACGTGTGTACATAAACTTCCAACGATGGTATATTGTCACGAAAATTTCGCGTAAACTACGACCTATAAATTTCACTTGATATCGTTTTCATAACCTCTCAGAGTCACGCAGAGTAAGAAATTTGAAGTGATATTTTTCTCATTTCGTATTTCCAATATCTTCGAACGGATAAAAATCACCAATTCTTCCAAAACATAGTTGGAAAGTTATGCCTAAATCCTCTTCGAATAAAGGTCCTTTGCAAAGCTTAAATAACCTAAAACTCAAGACGGATTACGGTTACATTGGGAAATAAACTCGATACGATTAGAAGCCGGATGAATTAATACTGACTAAAGACCGGGAGTCGGTATCTTAGTGATTCCTTTGTTCGAGGGAACATCGGAAAAGGAACGATTTGGCAGCGAAAATTGGCCTGACTCGTGCAGATCGGTATGACAAAGAACTGTGGGAAAGCAGTGATGGTAAAAAGGGTATTTGTTATAACGACGGGGTGCTTACCGATACACAAAGGCTGACGGTGGTCGCCACACCGTGGCGTAACAGGCGGTGTACGAATACGCGATGGTCGGTATCGGGCGCGTCTCTATTAAACGGTTTTTGTCGGGACGGTCGACATTGTTTTAGTGGCCGTGCTACTTCACACGATGAAATTGAATAGGGGCCCGATAAGAGCAGCCCTCGAAGCCGAAGAAGAGAGCGTTTACTTTCTTGCATCCACCAGGTGACACTGGAGCGGCGTTCTTACACGAGCGTTATCGGTTTTCTTTCTTATCGTTTTGTCTCGATACAAAACGCCGACTTGCGTGCACGCAAACTCGATACTGGCTTTTGTCCTTGTTTATCTTGTCGTTTTTTTCTCCTGTTTTCTCTTATCGCCGATTACTGCACATCTACGTCGTACTACATGGGCCTAATTACATACGCGTGTGTGCGCGCACGTGTCTTGTGTATCGTCTATTATATAGGTATAACGTGTTAGTGTGTTTTAGATCTGGAGGTCGATAAAACAGATGGCGGTAGGAGCTGACAAAAGGAATGTTTTTGGTTAGTGAATGCGTACGTCTGTTCTCATAAGTATTGGGACACCTAATGGATTTAAGCACATTGGAACAGAGAAACGATGAATTTGACAAAAGTTGGTATTTCTATGATCAGAAATACGTAACAAAAATTCTTAAAACTGTTTGGTAAGGATTATGGGAAAATTATAAATTAAAAATTATTTCTTGATCATTAGACTCTTCTGATTTAAACTTTTTGGTTAATTATGTAATATAGTTAATTCATAGACAATATAAATTTAGTAAATAATATTATATAATAGTCCTATTATAATGTTGAATACTCAGGTTATAAAAATGGAATAATTCTTATAAATTTTAACGATTCTACCTCATTTTTCTCAGAGTGTTCCAATAATTATGAACAGAGCATGTAAATTTGCTTTATTTTTTAGTAATAGAATTATGAGAAATGAACGTTTTGGATATCAATCGGTAAAGAATATACCAAATATTGGCAATTTTTATAAAATTTACTGAAACTTTAAATATGATGCTTTATATCGTCTAATATGGAGACTATGGTATTTGGTATTTGTTACTAATTTTTTTATATTATTTTAAATTTAATATTACATTGCATAATATTTCTGTTAATAAGACAGCTAATTGTTATTTGCAGTATTTTGGAGATAAATAATTAATAACTTCTGTTCAATGGTAAATTAATGTTAATTATGAAATTTTGTTACAGCATCATATGCCAATACTTCTCATCTCATACTTTAAAATATGTACTGAAATCGCCGAAAGCATTACAAATTATTATTTAAGGAAATCCGGAACCGAGTTCTATCCTTATGGGAAAGTTCCGAAATTCATGACCCACTTCCTCCCAAACCACTAAAGCATTTTCAATCAAACTTTGACTAAATATTCTACTAATAATGGTAAATGCACCGAACACTCGAATTTTTATAAACCTTTTAGGAAAAGGTTACATATTGGATAAAAAATTATTTAAAAACTGATCGATAATATTCCTTTTTCCAAATATAGGCCTTAGTTTTCAAATTCCTATATTTAGAATTTATTTTATAGAATTTATTTTATATTTGGAAGTTTGTTAAGAATTAATATAAAGAACTTAATTAAATTTATTTTTTGTAATTCTCAGGAAATGAATCAAAATGAATAAAAAATAGGATTTTACAACAGTACAATTTTTTAATGATAAATTTATTAATCAATCTAATTAGAATTTATTCGAGTAAGAAATTCACAGAGCCAACAACACAAATTTATAAAGAGGTAAGGGAGAAAAGTCACAACTATAAAAGCAAATTGAAGAAATGTGTTTCTGGAATAAGAATAAAATGGCCCTGTTTACAGGACTGGATTTCATTTCTCAGTAAAGGATATTTGAAATAAATATGTATATAGTTTTTACTGAAAATTAAGAAAAATTAAATAAACTATTTAAAATGACAGAAATTTATTTGTTCCAGATAAATGATTATAAATTCAAGATTCACAATTAACAGATGGCTTTTTCAAAGTGTTTTTAGTTGTGGTTTTTTTAATTAGATTTATCCAATGATATTAACCATCACAAAAACTTCAATAGGGAAATTAAATATTATAGTTTTCATATCAAATACATGCACAGTTAGTTACTAAAAACATTACTGCAGCTTTCCAGCAAATATTTGGCAAACTGTTGACAGGCCAATATCATTTTTCTGATATTCTATTACTAAGAAACAAAGCAAAATCGAGCACAAGTTTATCGGATAAAAAATATTCCTTTCATCGTGTTCCACCTAATCTTTCCTTCGTCGACCCATGGCTCTGAAACAAGCTGAACACGTATATTATATACATATTGTATACATATATTATACATAACCTTTATATATATATAATATATCATGTGAAACACGCTGCATATACACGGTGTACACGCATAAGCGAAGCATGCAACGAGTGCATCCGTGCATAAGGCATATACATATACATATATATACATATATATACATGCAACCTCTTAATTATAAGAAACGAGGCGCGAGGATGTGGTCTTATTTTAAATCGATTTTAATCGTGGCTCATTGCTTTTCCAGCGACCTTGAGAAGTACTTCGAATATCAGGGTCAGGACTACATTTGCTCGCGTCCCGACGACAACGGAATGCACTCTTGCAGTAACTTGCCGCCGCTCAAGTTTGGTGAGTGCACCTTCGATATTCTTCCTACTGCTTCCAATTTTTCACCCTTTTTTTTTTCTATTTCCTCCGAACGTGTCCTCGGTCTCGTTCGACAGACCTTCGCACATACTCGTGGAACTTGAAGAAATAGCTTATTCGGAATTTTGTCCACCTTGTCTGAAACGCCGAAGATTGGCAGCTCCTGTTACGTGTGCTGTGTGCTCGAAAATAATTTTCGTACGACATTTATTTTTATGCAGACTGCATAAATTCAGATAAAATAAAAGAAAAAGAAAAAAGAGAGGAGTGTTATACAAATGTAAGTATATAAAAATTCACGACTTTTTGAGGTTATAACAGTATCTTTTATTTATTCAGTTTGTTACATTGTTTGTTGCATTGTTTGTAACATTGTTTGGTTAACGTAGACTGGATGAAAAGTATAAAAGGATTTTTGTTTCCATTTGTAGATCTTCAATACGTATTTTTCATATTTTAATACTAAACTTATCACGGTCAAATGACTGGTGAATTAAAAAGAAGTAGGAGCTTTAAAAAGTGGAATAATGGGAGACATTGAGAAAATGACTGTACGTATATTGGAAGAAAAATTGCGAAGACGAGTGATTAAGGAGATAAGGTTGAACGTGGAATTTTTAACGAAAGTTTGGAAATCGGTGATTTAGACCATGGTAGTTCAGTATTAATGCAAGACTGATAGATCAGTCATCACGGATCATGGATCATAATTTTTAAGTATTCTTATTCAGTAATTTTTGATAATGTCAATAACAATCTGATGTCACGATACAATTTAACATTAATGTATTTTCAAGTCAGTTATATTTACATTTAAATTCTGTTAGGTATGGAACTTGATATAGAATAGATTGATTACAGAGTTCATATTACTACAGTTTTGGGCTCCCATTTTGTAACATATATTATAGATCAAATTTGGTATAGATATGTGTAAGAGAATTATTTTAATTTCTTTTCCAAAATTTCGTGATTTTTAAATTATATTTTACGCCTGATAGTAAAGTCACTCGTTATTAAAGGTGATTTAAACTGTAGGAACTAATAAAAATGTAAAAAAATTGGTAGAGTGATTTAAGTTAAATGTACAATATTTAATTGAGTTGTTTATCAAATCAAATAACTGACACGCAAAAATGCTTTCCAGCTGTTTAATAGCCAAAAAAATAAGAGCTTACATACGCTTAAACCAAACATAAATATATATATAGACTCTGCCTGTGAGTGTTAGATGGTGAAAAACAATATTGATTTTGATATACAGGCGCTAGTAGAAATATGAAATATTCGGATACAAACTCTATTGAATTTTGGCGAGAATCCATCTAGATATGAACGGTTAAAATACTTCTCCCTCGGGTATCAACCTTACATATGTGATCTGTGACAGATAAAATTTGAAGGAGAATTTTCCTTATTTTTCTTTCGTGAGCATATTTTAAACCCTTTGCGCTCGAGAAGCGCCCTTCAGTCGCCATTTGATAAAATTTCTAAGATTGATATTCATTAATATGTCAAATTTAAGATAATGGTATAAGAGGTATCGAAATCAAATAATTCTACGTGTTAATTATTATACGATTTCTTATTTACTGTTCAAAAAAATATCAGCTTTATAACAGAAAATCTTTGAACTCCTACACTTATTTAGTAAAAAAATCGTCGAGTGCAAAGAGTTAAATATCCTTTAATTTAGAGGTTAGTTTTTATCATGATACTGTAATACATTTGAAAAGAAAGAGAAGAAAAAGATAGATAAAGAAAGATAGAGATTGTGTTAGGAACAGGGCGCCGTGTTTCGTTCAGGGTTTGTTAGTGGACTTATTGGTAAGGTTATTCTACTGATGAAGGAACATATTAAAGTGTTAATCACTGATTCTGATGAAACTTTGCAATTGTAGATTAACACGTATTTTTTTTTTATTTGCCATCATCCATATGTCGAAGAGGTGAAAATCAACCCTAAAGCATGGGTGTTTTAATAGAACGTATTTCCTGGTCGAATATTTTGTAAATTATTAGAGATAGAATAATTACGTATAAACTGATAAATTTTGTACCTTTTAAACGACGTGCATCTAATTGTGTAAAACGGATTTGCAGTATACGTATTTGTTATAAATAATAAATTAAATGTAATCATATTTCTTATTGAATAATTTCTCGAGTCAAATATTTATGAATTTTTGTATTACATATGTTTTATAAGTAGTAAAACTAGTATATAAGTAGTAAAACTAGTACTAAGTATTTCTCTAATATAGTTAGGTTAAATTGGAAAACGGTACTTATATGATAGGGATGGGTTAGTGAGCACTTTGGAGAAACGTGTTTCCCTAGCGTCCCTCTGGTGGCGAATATAGCAACGTCAACGCGTTATTATTCGTCGCGATATGGTACAGTAATGAAACGGTTCCGTCCAGGCAATCATTGTTATGTACAGTTAAATGTAATTGTTTATATACGACCTGTCGTTTAGCACATTACGTTTGAGGAATATGACGATCGTTATCACCAACTGTCTGAAATTATTGGAACATGTATATAGGTGAATAATTTATGGCATGCATTATGACTCGTAATCAAAATCTACAGTCTGTGTCTTAATAGAATATTCTATTCTTCTTATAAGGACATTGAAATCATACATGGGAATTATATAATACTACCAAAATCTTATTTTATCTTTTGTCAGTCCTTTTCAAATCCCTATAACCAACATTTTATTTGTCGGAGAGAAAAGGGAATTATGATTATTTATAGGTTTTTAAGCTAACCTCAAATTTAAAAATTAGTAATCGTTATAGGTAGACCTTTGGTATTGGTATTATAGTATACTAATGGAACGCAGATACTACAGTAATACTACATATATTTTACAGCATAGAGTTATATGACGTTATACAGGAATAAGTCGTGTTTGATGAATTTTCTTCGTTTATGAATGGTATAATGATATATTTTTTTCTATTATACTTTTACTTAATTGAAAAATATGTTAACTTCATTTTATAATTTGTTTTTATAATTTTGATTTTATTTGCTAGATTTTATTTCCATATACAGGTAACAAATATAATTTTTTTTTTTTAAATACATAATTAATCTTACCACAATTTAATATTTTTGAATAGTTTAAAAGAGTGGCAAAAATATATATTTTTAACATTTTTAGTAACATATGATGGCGCTGTATTGTAAGGTAAAAAATCAGTTTGCTAATAAATTCCTAATAAAATAATTTCCTAAGGATTTATTTTTCTAATAAAAGAGGGAAAATGAAACTTATTCTTGGTTTTCAAATATAGAAACAGTATGAAATGACAGTTGTCAAGTGTTACTATACAGTACGGGGTAATATCATTCTTATACCTGACGTTGTTGGACATGATCTAATAGTAGAAATGCGACGTGTCTTTGCGTGTGGGTGGAATCGTGTAAGTCAACCTTAACCCTTCACGGAACAATACGTCCAATGGAAAATTTTATAAAGACATTGAATTGGGGTAACATTTTTTTTTCTTTACAAATAAAATTATATATTTCATTTTATACGTTCCATTGATAATTATGTTGGATCCATTCTTGTCATAAATTTTATTTCATTATAGTTTGTATTATCGTATTATTATGTTCACTGTTAAAGGAAAAATATATGTGAGTATATTATAATACACACATACTCACCAATACTATGTACAGTATTTGTACTATATGAATATTATATTATAGGAGTACGAGTACTATGCTATACGATTATACGAATACTATATAGGTAATGTATGTATATTATATACATATCTACTGTACGTATACTATATTGTATATACTATATATAATATAGTTTAGTATGCTATGTCTAATATATGTACTAAGCATACTAAACCATATTATATGTAGCATATACAATATTCATATGGTATACGTACAGTATATATTTATATAATATATATACATTACTTATATAATATTGTCATATAATATACTACTCGTACTCGTATAGTATAAGTGCTGCACATAGTATTGATGTGTGTGTGTGTGTGTGTGTGTGTTATACGTACAAATACAGTACGTATTTAATATATGTACTACATGTATGTACAATGTGTACTTATATATACTATATGTAGCATATATTCTATATATGTAAATAATAATAGTTGTATGTACTAAACATATTAAACTATATTATATATAGTATGTACAATATTTATATGGTATAAGTCCAGTATATATGCATATAATATACATGTATTACCTACATAGTATTGTCGTATAATATAGTACTCATACTTGTATAGTATAGTACTCGTACAGTACAAGTGCTGCACATAGTATTGGTGTGTATATGTTATACATACATATACAGTACGTGTTTAGTATATGTACTATATGTATGTACAATGTGTTCTTACATATACTATATATTCTATATACGTATCTAATAATAGTTGTATGTGATACTAATTGAAACGTGTTTCTTAAAGCAAAAAATACAGGAATTTTGAGGAAAATTTCATAATAATTATACACAGGTATAAATTTTTACGATGTAGAAGTAAATCTTGTACGAAAACGATGTTTCCGAGCACACAGCATAGTAAACGCAGATTCGAGTACCAGTAAACGTATCAATAATTCAAATCATCGAATCAGCATTCCACAAAAATTTCACTTTGCTGGAAAAGCAAATTGTCTCCGAATTACGCTAATCTCGAAAGAAAATATGTTACGATTAATCGCGAGAGGAAATATCATTGATCACAGGAGAAAATGCGTAAGTGCACGTACCGAGGTAATTTCACGTATTCGAAATGTAATTATTCGGACGAAAGCAAAAGATGTGGAGAAATTTCGGTAGTTATTTTCACGAGGCTCCACGACATTCCAGAATCTATTCGAATGTTCTTGCTTTCAGGAAATGTGGTTTGCAATAGTACCGCGTTGCCGAACAACAATGCAACGTTTATCACCAACGACACCTGCGTTAATTGGAATTACTACTACACGGAGTGCAAGGGTCAGGGTAACAATCCTTTCCAAGGAACGATATCGTTCGATAATATCGGTCTTGCCTGGGTTGCAATATTTCTCGTGAGTGTCCTACTTCCCTCGGATTCAGAAATTGAAGCTTCAGAGCTAGCCAAATTTCTAGACACTTTGTTTGAAAATATTCTGCGGAGATTGCTGCATCTATTAACGCTAAAGAATGACTTTATTGTCCAAATTGCTATTCGAAGAAATACAAGGCTGAGAATTCTCTCGATGGCCAATCTTATCTGTTCCAGTTCTAGATTTAATATTTTTCAAATGTGATTACCGCTGTTACTATAGGTAATCAGCCTTGAGGGGTGGACAGACATAATGTATTACGTGCAGGATGCTCATTCGTTTTGGGACTGGATATACTTCGTCCTTTTAATCGTGGTATGTTTACTCTCTTATGAATGCTTGATATTTTTATTATTTATGTGGTAGTTTTATTGGTTGCTTTCAATATAACACATATTTATATGAAATTTATTTGTTATTTTTGTTATAGAATGAAGAATAAGTATCAAATAATTTTACCATTTTAATAGAGATGTTTGGTATTTTTGATATTTTGATAAAAATATTTGATATTTTTGTTATATTCGGTATTTTTATTATAAAATAAGGAATAAGTATCAAATTATTTTACCATTTTAATAGAGATGTTTGGTATTTTTGATATTTTGATAAAAATATTTGGTATTTCTATTATTTGGATAAGAATATTTGATAGTTTTGTTATATTCGGTATTTTTATTATAAAATAAAGAATAAGTATCAAATAATTTTACCATTTTAATAGAGATGTTTGGTATTTTTGATATTTTGATAAAAGTATTTGATATTTTTGTTATATTCGGTATTTTTATTATAAAATAAAGAATAAGTATCAAATTATTTTATCATTTAAATAGAGATGTTTGGTACTCTTTGCTATTTTGATAAAAATATTTGGTATTTCTATTATTTGGATAAAAATATTTGATATTTTTGTTACATTTGGTATTTTGCAAATGTTTTATATTGTTGCTATTTTGATAAAAGTATTTGTTATTTCTATTATTTGGATAAAAGTATTTGATATTTTTATTATTAAAATTATTTGCTATTTTTGTTATTATTATTTTAGTAAAAATTTGGGTGATTTTTACTATTTTCCTATTCTAACTAAAATATTTGATACTTTCATTATCTTAATAAAAATATGTGTTATTTTTTCAATTTTTACCGTTTTAATACATTGACTGCCATAGTGGTCATCAGTGTACGACGATCCTAACTTTTTAAATTTATATTTCTTTTATTCTAATAAATTTTTGAATATTTGAGCAACGATTGAATAAATACTATTACTATTTCTTATTATTTACTACTGGACAATTATTAAATAAATACTATTATAAGTACTATTTAATAAATTACAACTATTAAATAAATTTTCTCCATTTCTCCATTTTCTTGTTATATTGTTTGATAATTCATTATATCCTAAGAATAATGGAAATTTTATCATGGTCCCCAGAGTGTACTATACAAAATATGCATGGCAGTCAAAGTGCTAACAAAAATACTTCATGTTATTATTTTTCTAACAAATATACAAAATTTTTGTTCATCTAATAAATATCACAAATTTTTGCTATCTTTTACCATTTCAACGGAAATAATTCATATTTTTATCATTTTAATGCAAATATTTATCACTTTTATTACATTCACTGTTTTAAAAATCTTCGGTATCTTTCGAATTATGTTACATCAAAGATTCAAAGGAACGAAAATAAATGTTCCGTTCAAAAATATCTCTCACGAGACACAAAATAGTCTGCTTTCAAAGAGAGATACGTAGAAAAGAGCAAAAGATTAATGTCGCTGAAAGATTTATTTTTCAATTAATATAGGTCTCGCAGTTTTATTACGAGAAGAGAAATGTTTGTTTGCCGTTAAAGGGAAGAGAAATGATTGAGATTGAAAAATTTCGGTTACAGATTGGTTCCTTCTTCATGATTAATCTCTGCTTAGTCGTAATAGCAACGCAGTTCTCAGAGACGAAAAAGCGGGAGATGGAAAGAATGCGACTGGAACGTGCACGTTTTCATTCTACATCAACGCTTGCATCGTCGACAAATACTTCAGAGCCAACTACATGTTACGCGGAAATTGTTAAGTGAGTATTTAAGGAACTTTGCTGGAAAAGCGTATTAACTCTGTTCCACCGTTTCGTTGCTTCCAAAAGACGGGAATTTGAAGCTGAAGTAGTCCAATTGTCCTAACGACATGGTCGACTATATAAAATATTATAAATATAGCATTGCGAAATTTAACAGAAATTTAACAAAAATTTATGTATTAATTTTCCAAACCTCGTTTACTCCCTTCGCACTCGAGAGGCGACCTTCAATCACCGTTTAACCCTTTGTGTTCGACGATATTTTGGCTAAAGAAGGGTGCGAGTTGAAAAATTTTCTGCTATAAGGCTGATGATATTTTTTGAGCAGTGAATAAGAAATCGTAGAATAATTAACACGTAGAATTATTTCATTTCGATACCTCGCACAATGTTACATTATTTTAAATTTGATATGTTAATTAACATCGAACTTCGAAATTTTATTAAATGGCGACTGAAGGGCACCCCTCGTGTGTAAAGGGTTAATAAAATTTTGAGGATCGATATTAATTAGCATATTAAATTTAAAATAGCGTAATAGTGTGTGAGGTATTGAAATTAAATAATTTGACGTGTTAATTGTTATACGATTTTTTATTTACTATTTTAAAAGATATTATCGACTTTATGCCAGAATATTTTTGAATTTTTACTCCTCTGCAGCGAAAAATCGTCGAGTACAGAGAGCTAATATGATTTTTATTGTATTTCACATTTCCCTTACGTCAGTAAAATTTCGCTTTTGAGAAAATATCATATTTTATTAAGTTGATAAACAAAATGGTTTATTTGAAATTAATATTAAAATTCTGGGAATTTCATGTTAATTAAAATATTTATTAAAATTTTTATTTTCTTGGTTTTGAACATGCTTTTAACAAATATTATCGTTGAATTTGCTTTCTTGTTGTATTTTTAATAACATTTTTTGGTAATTTTATAACGGATAATTTATTGTTTATTAGATTTTGGATACAAAGTGTGTCCCAAAATTCACATGAGAAGTAATTTTGATAGAAAACACAAGTTTTTAATTAAAAATTGTAAATATTAGTCAACAGTGAAGACGCGTTGTTCTTTCGCGTAGAGCTCCATTTTTAATAACCCTAAACTGTCATTTGTCACGTCATCTTTTCTTTTTTTTGTTGAAAAGTTTACCGCAAAAATGACGCAAAATTCAAATCTTGCGTGAATTTTGGGACACCCTTTACTATATTATGGGGATGTAAATAATGCATAACCAATGATACATAATCTTCAAAGCCCAAAATGATAAAAATTATTGTTTTATTTCAAATTGAATATATAGGGAATTAAAATTAAATTACAAAGAGAGAAATAGTAATTTTAGGTGATTGCAAAGAGAACTCGTTTTCGTAGGACATACGAATAAAATTTTGTCAAACTTACATTTCCCGCACGTTATCATATTATATTTCATATTACAATTTAGAGATACGGATATAATTATGACATTTTATATCCAAAGAGTTTCATCAGAAATATTAGAAGTCATTAACCATCAAAGTTTGAAACTAGGAGCACGAAAATAACGAGGAAAAGAGCGAAACCGATTAAAACGGCTGAATTTAAAATTCCAATCTAAAAAATAAATAAAAAAAATTAAAAAATATAAAAAATAATTAAAAGAAATTTCATTAATCCACCAAAATAAATAAATAAGTAAATAAAAATCCATTAAAATAATACTGTTTAATACGAATTTTAATCTGTAATATCCATTGGGTAATTCTTGTAAAGTTTATATTCCGGAACACGAATCCGTAATCGAAATTGTTCAGTCACCCTCAGATTTCGAAAATTGCAGGTTTTTTTTCGAAACGTACGATTTTTGGCTAAAATGAAGTATTACTATGCGTGGCTGAAAAGAAGTCATCTGAGAAACTTGTGGGACCGAATCCCCACCAACCCAACCATTCTAACGTCACGGCAGAAGTAGAGTAAAGCGCTTCCCTTATTGGCAGAACTGATCCCCTCCTATTAGCCCGGTCATAGAACACCGTGTGACAAAGAAAGCGAACGAAGCAACGAGACAAAGTGAGACAGACGCAACAAATAGACGCAACAGCGTAGACTCGTCCCAAAAGCATATTAACTTCAGATTCTTCCGACAAACACATGATTATTTGCAATTACTAATTACTAATTAGCATCTTGATTAACTTTTCATTGCATTATGCAGCAAACGTGCTGTACTATACACACATTTTTTATATTTATGTTGTATCGTGTGATTTTTTAAACGGTTATCTAGTACGATGCAATTACATAATTAATTTATCACAAAAAATACATCTTAAATTTTAAATCAATTTTCATAAATGATGTTAATTATTATTACTTTTGTACTTCTTTACTTTATAAATCTTTGAGCTATTGTCAATGCCTGGCGTAGTAGTGCTTCCAATTCATTGTAAGTTAACTCTGAGACAACGTTTCTTTCACGGATATCTTACGCCTATGTTAACGTATCACGTTACCGAACTTGGAGATAGTAGTTTTGGGAGTGTCATAGAAGAGTGGGTATTACTAACGAAAGTGTAGGTGGTACTAGTGGAATACCCCTCTGATGACTTCTTTTCAGCCTCCCATAGTACTTATGTGCATCAGCAAAGTTAAGCGCGCCATTTCGACAGTCAGTGATAGCACCGCCAGTTCTCCATAGCTCTCGAAATGCACTGCGATTTTTCGACATAAAATCTGAAGAGCGTGATCGCGCTACTTGTGAATCAAAGGGTTGATAAAACTTCAAAGACCGATGCTGTCATATCCTACCTCTCTGGGTCTCGCTACGGCCTGCCGATAATCTTCGTCACCGTTTTCAATCAATAGCGATCACTACTTGTGATCGAGGGACTGTCAGCGGAGTCAGCCAGCCGTTAGGATGTATACACCCTGTACCATCTTTTCCCGAACGCATAGTACTATGCGTTGTGGACATGAAGTCCGCTGTTTTGGCACAGGGGGCACTTGCTCCGCCTACATGCCCTCTCGTAGTTCCCCCACTCCTCCATAACACTACGTGTTATATTCATATATAATCCGTAACTAATATGTTGCGTCCGGAACACTGCAACTCGCTCGGGGAGTTTCATGGGGTTGTAAGGCCCGCTTACGTTGCTGCGGCAATGTTGCTGGGATGCGGCCTATTCTAACTTGATAGAGCTAGGCCTGGTTATGGTTCAACTGTAGAGAGTTCTATAATTTAAATATAAATATAAAAATATAATAATTTATAAATTTTATTTTTGCTTTTACAATATAAATTTTTGCAATGCATTTATATTAAGTATTTTTATTCTTTATACAATTTGTTACTAACAATTTCAATTTGTTGTTTGATAATTTAATATTTTATACTTGTTTTGTAAAGTAAAACTGCAAGATTCTTCCTCATCTTAAAAGTTTGGTGGTAGTTTATTTTTTAACAATTTTATATCAAAAAGCCATTCATATATGAGCCGTTCACTGCAAAAATCGATTAACTCCACTTTTTGAAAAATCTTAAATTTAAGCGTCAAAGCACTTGGTATAGTCATAACTTTTTATATTTATAATAACTTTCCCTGGTAATTAAGATTAACACCGTTAAACGACAAAAATTTTTTGGCCACTGAATAATAAATAATTTATTTCAGAGGTCACTTTGATTAACTCCGTACTCTAATGTAAATCGTTGCAATAATGCAACTCAAATGCACTAGCAAGCCATGAATGATAACGGTGAATTTTTTAGTCCCGTCTTATCAGAATTTAAGTAAAATTTAGTAAAATTTAAATTTATTATTTTTCTCACTTGCCAAATCGATTAACTCTTCCAGTAACATAAAAATGGTGACATTACCAACGATTACCTTTTGGCTATTTTTTCTTATAAATTTTATATACCGTTAGATGGAAGTTACATTTGTATTTATGCATTCTACGATATTTATTTCGATTTAAATTATAAAGGGAATTTTAAAAGACAATATACATTATTTCATTGCATTTCTCCACTTTTTGTTTTATGGAGTTAATCAATTTGCGCAGGGAACGACTCACATGTGTATCGAATAACGAACCTGTTTCGAATGACAAACGATTCAGAGAAATTTCTTATAATTATACAATTAGTATAAAAGTGTACACGAGAACACATATTTGCGATATATTGTATATAAAATATGAAATCTACTGGACGATGATTTTGGTGTCGATTACGCATGACTGCGGTTTTGACGAAGCTAGAATAGCGAACAATGGTTGCGTGGCGACAAAATCCCGCTTATGGGTTCTCGATATATATTTTACCGTCCTGTCAATATTGAACATCATCCTAATGCTGTTTCTGGGTGGTTTCTTCTTCAGAAAAGCTTACAGGTTACGTTACTGCGGAGCAAATTCGTGTTAGATTAGGAATTTTTCTTAAAAATGCAAGGATATACGTAGAAAAATACGATCGAAGGCTTATTTTTAAACTTTTATGACCAATTATAGTTATTCAGATGCACAAATAATTATAATTATGGACATTAATAAACTGGGGATACTCTAAGTTAACTTTTAAGACAACAATGAACGTCCTAACTTTTTCACTTTTTACGTAATACTATAAGAATCACCCAATGGATATTACAGATTAGAGAAAATGTTGAAATTTGTTGGACAGTGTAATCGAGGCATAGAAGTTTATTTAAATATCGATTGCTATGTAAATTATTTTTGCTAATAAATTTAATAAATTATAACAAAAACCAGGAGAAATACAAAAAGAAATATTGAAAAGTGAAATTCATTATTTCCAAAAATATTAAATACGAGATATTTCTAAAAATTGAATTTTTGTTCTACATCCATTATTTATTGCAATTTCTACTTAATATTATATTTATTACTTATATTTAATTTCATTTTGATGATCAAATTCGATTAAAATCAAAAGTACTTTTTTAATATTAACTGTAAAAGTTAAACGAAAAATACGCCTAACAGCAACAAAATCTTAATAAATTACAACAAAAACCAGGAGAAATACAAAAAGAAATATTGAAAAGTGAAATTCATTATTTCCAAAAATATTAAATACGAGATATTTCTAAAAATTGAATTTTTGTTCTACATCCATTATTTATTGCAATTTCTACTTAATATTATATTTATTACTTATATTTAATTTCATTTTGATGATCAAATTCGATTAAAATCAAAAGTACTTTTTTAATATTAACTGTAAAAGTTAAACGAAAAATACGCCTAACAGCAACAAAATCTTAATAAATTACAACAAAAACCAGGAGAAATACAAAAAGAAATATTGAAAAGTGAAATTCATTATTTCCAAAAATATTAAATACGAGATATTTCAAAAATAATTGAATTTTTTTTCTAAATCCATTATTTATTGCAATTTCTACTTAATATTACATTTATTACTTATATTTAATTTCATTTCGATGATTAAATTCGACTAAAATCAAAAGTAATTTTTAACATTAACTGTGGAGTTTAAACGAAAAATATGCCTAATAACAGCAACAAAATCTTAATTAATTTTACTCACTTTTACAGGAGACAATTTATTATTATGTTAGAATATTAACATTGCACTATT
The DNA here is from genome assembly GCF_001483705.2 of Eufriesea mexicana. Taxonomy (NCBI): domain Eukaryota; kingdom Metazoa; phylum Arthropoda; class Insecta; order Hymenoptera; family Apidae; genus Eufriesea; species Eufriesea mexicana. The sequence goes on from NW_016909094.1 coordinate 805,026, forward strand.
TATAAATTTGGTGATTTCTGTTGGAGTTAGCGATGAACGTTTTAAATTAAAACTGTCAGTTTACCGAAGGAAGGCGTAGTTATATTGTTAATCAAATATGGCGGATAGAGACAAGGTAGCGAGGATAACTAAAATCGCTCGCTTTTCTGTGAATTTTGCAGTTTTTACAAGGTATTGACTTTCCACCGTTTAGTTTCATGTTTTCCTACCTGTGTCTACAATACGCAAAACTTGATATTTTTATTTTGAATTTTCATCAATTTCCCAGTTTCAATTACAGAAAACCTGCGTGCTGTAAACGTGGTGTTTTTTTTCCTGATGGATGCAATAGTATTCGAAACATATGTCATCAAATTGACCTGGAGTTTCGGTCTAGATTTAATTTGCACGTGAAACAAAGAAATTAATCATTCTTTTTATTCGCGTTCTTATGTCTGCCTTTCCCTATTTCAAGTAATCGTGACTTTTTTAATATTTTAATTTAATTCGTATCTTTTTATTATCTTTTATTACCATACATATATATCGTTTACATTGCTATTTTTTAAATAATAGTTTTTCAATATTTGCTATTATCATTATGCATATTTCGATTATTTTGTAATTAATATTTTCCGTTTCAAGTAATCGTGACTTTTTTAATATTTTAATTTAATTTATATCTTTTTATTATCTTTTATTACCATACATATATATCGTTTACATTGCTATTTTTTAAATAATAGTTTTTCAATATTTGCTATTATCATTATGCATATTTCGATTATTTTGTAATTAATATTTTCCGTTTCAAGTAATCGTGACCTTTTTAATATTTTAATTTAATTCATATATTTTTCTTATCTTTTATTACCATGCATATATATTGTTTACATCGCTATTTTTTAAATAATAGTTTTTCAATATTTGCTATTATCATTATGTATATTTCGATTATTTTGTAATTAATATTTTCCGTTTCAAGTAATCGTGACTTTTTTAATATTTTAATTTCATTTATATCTTTTTATTATCTTTTATTACCATGCATATATATCGTTTACATTGCTATTTTTTAAATAATGGTTTTTCAATATTTGCTGTTATTATTATGCATATTTCGATTATTTTGTAATTAATATTTTCCGTTTCAAGTAATCGTGACTTTTTTAATATTTTAATTTAATTTATATCCTTTTAATGTCTTTTATTACTATACTTATATATGGTTTACATCGTTATTTTTTAAATAATACTTTTCCCATATTTGCTATTATTATTATGCATATTTCGTTTAGTTTGTAATTAATATTTCCCGTTTTAAGCAATCGTGACTTTTTTAATATCCTCATTTAATTTATATCTTTTTAATATTTTTTATTACCATATATATACATATATTGTTTACATCGTTATTCTTTAAATATTACTTTTTCCTTATTTTCTATTATTACTATGCATATTTCGTTTATTTTGTAATAAATACTTATTTAATTATTACTTATTTG
>NW_016909094.1:806523-813649 GCF_001483705.2 Eufriesea mexicana
TAAAATATATCTCTGATTGTTAAATATTTTTTAATATCTTTTATTAAAAAATTACGTATATATAATTTACATTTTCATTTTTTTTATTAATATTTTTAATCTTCGTATACCTTTTGATATTTACAATATTTATCTTTATAATACTTTTTTAAAAATATTTAATGTTTTCCATATTTTTCCTATTTTTATCGCTTGCTTTGTGTTGTCCTTGTTTATATTACAATTAAGACAAAACTATTTTTGACTAAATAACGGAAGATTGAATCATTAGGTCGATATTGTAGCTTTGTCGTAATTAATTTCTTTATTTATAATTTATTTGAAGCGTACACCTTATGATGTTTCGAACCCAAACACACGTAACTTACTCTACTTTCGTAATCACCGATAGAAAAAGTATACTGAAATTTTGTTTTTATCGATACATTAATTTTCTTGAATATTTTCTATTATTTCTTAATTTTTCCAATATTTCTTATCGTTATATTCTTTTATAAATAATTTAATTAATTTATAAATACATTATAACTCAAGCTTTTAAAACTTATAAATTTTTAATATTAATTTAGTTGTAATTAAATAAACTTTTCGAACAAAGTCCTTCGTATATATGCGTTAAATAACCTTTGAAATCGTGAAAGCATCGTGCAAACACGCCAATTGCGAAATACTTAAACTGGTTTATTGCAAACAGCAATAACTTATTCCGGATGTTATTAAAATGTATAAACGCACCTATGTGTGTATTTATTAAATTGAAAGCATTAACCGGTACAAGCATTACCTTAATAAACGCGAATATTCTACAAGTAATTTTACGAATCACAATTGCGATGCAGCACACGCTGCGCTGAAAATGTAATTCCGTTTTAACGAATTCTTGTTAAAATCGAAAACCACCATTTTGAAAATTGTAATTTAAATTAATCACAGTGCACGATTAAATTTTGCAGAGATTTAATTTACACACTTTCCATAGTGCAGTTGATAAATTATTCATATATTATAAAGCTTCTTCCATTTCCTTATTCATTTCCATTTTTAAACCTCTATTTCTTAATTTCTACATTTATATTAGACAAGTATCACATTATATTGTCACATAAATTGTTATTAGATCAAATTAATTACCATTATTGGACTAGATTAAATTATTACATTGTTAGTTTAACAATTTGCACTCGAGAGGCGCCTCTCAGTCGCCATTTAATCAGATTCTAAAGATACATGTTAATTAATATATCAAATTTACAATTACCCAACGATGCGTGGAATATCGAATTAAAATAATTCTGTGTCTTAATTTGCATACGATTTCCTATTTATCGTTTTAGAAATGTCGTCGACTTTATGATAGAAAGTCTTCGAATTACTATTTTTCTGTAACGAAAAAATCGTCGAGTGCAAAAGGTTAAAGATTATTATGCGAGAATGATTCTTGTTTATTTAAAAAGATCAGTTTACAACGTAAATAATGGAGGAAAAGTTGGGTAAAATATTTTGTTTATCGTGTGTTTTATAAAGTAGGGTGAAAGGGGTAAAATTAGTTCGAAATGTCAAATGTTTCTTTACTTTCTGTTAATATTAAATTATTATAATAATTATTTATTAACTTATAGATATTATAAATTCTTATCCTGAGTATCGTATATTTTTTATTTTTTTCTATTTTCTTTAAATGAATTTGATAGGAACAGACAGTTTAAAGAGGCCATTTAAAGGCGTAGGAATTTATACCTTGAAAAAATGAAAGGGATGCTACTTTCGTCCCTTTGGGAGTGACCTGCCTTGTATCATATGTCACGGAGAAAGCTGTAAAAAGTTTTGAAATATCAAGCAACATTTTTTCTCCCTTCACTTTTTTTCTCTTCGATAAACAGCTCTTGAGAAAATACATTGTAAATTTTATATTATTTATGGAATGCCAGTGTTGGATCATTAATATTTGCATCTTTTTTGAGAAATGATTATTTATATTACAAATTGTGTTAAGATAATTATTATATCCTATTATTGAATTATGGATTATCACGAAAATCTACATAATAATATGATATTTATTTTTTCAGTATTTTGACAAAAGATCGTTTATTATATTAATTTTTCTGTTGTATACGAAAGATATTTTTAAATTAATTTTTATTTCGAATTTGGAATCAGATTTTTTTGGTTTATTTATTTTTAATCGTTTGTTAAAATGTCCATGTGAATTTTTCGTTGGGTTTATTGAAAAAGAATTTTTTATCTTTTGTAAGAAATGATTGTTTATATTAAAAATTATGTTAAGATAATTATTATATCCTATTATTGAATTATGGATTATCACGAAAATCTACATAATAATATGATATTTATTTTTTCAGTATTTTGACAAAAGATCGTTTATTATATTAATTTTTCTGTTGTATACGAAAGATATTTTTAAATTAATTTTTATTTCGAATTTGGAATCAGATTTTTTTGGTTTATTTATTTTTAATCGTTTGTTAAAATGTCCATGTGAATTTTTCGTTGGGTTTATTGAAAAAGAATTTTTTATCTTTTGTAAGAAATGATTGTTTATATTAAAAATTATGTTAAGATAATTATTATATCATGAATGATGAATTATCACGAGAATCCACATGGTAATGCAATATTTATTTTTTCAGTATTTTGACAAAAGATCCTTTATTATATTAATTTTACTGTTGTATAGGAACCATATTTTTAAATTAATTTTTATTTCGAATTTGGAATCAGATTTTTTTAATTTATTTATTTTTAATCGTTTGGTCAAATGTTTATGTGAATTTTCGTTGGGTTTATTGAAAATGAATTTTAAATATATCACAATAGTATAACATATCTTAAAAAGTTGATATAATAATTTTATTGTACTATTTTATTATTTTATCATTTTATTTTTAAGATTCTTGTATTAAATATTTTAACATTTTTAAATTAAATAATATTAAATATTTAATGCTTTTAGTGGATAGATGTATAATAATTCTATTATTCTGCTCTTTATTGTCATTCTTTTTTGCTATTTTACGTCACTGCTGAATAAAATTAACACGATTCCACTGTTCTGTCGATCAAAAGGATTTTGAGGTTTCTGTTAAATTTCTGCGGAAGAAAAAAAATTCTCATAACGTAATCAAAGAATGTATTAAACAAAGTTAAACGACACTTCATCGATCTTTCACTTGAGAAATGAAGGGTTCTCGTTTGAAGTTTTATTATTCTATTATTCATTTTTCGTTTTCTACTTCGCTACTGGTTGTACCGAATAAAAATATTGCAGTGTATTCTATTATAATACATTTTCCCAGAAAAATTGATTAAAAACTTTCACAACCTGATTTCATTTTTTCATTTCTTTATTGCTTCATTACTATGTAAAATAATGTGACACAACTTTTATTAACTTCTTCTCTCAAAAGTAATCAATAAAAACTGTTATAATATATATGTATAATTTATTTATTATTAATAATAATTATTATAAATTACATATATATATATATTATCCATTATTATGTATTATACTTCTAAATATTATATTTTTTTATATATTTTAAATAGTTTCATATTATGTAAAATAATATGACACAAATTTTATTAACTCCTTTTTTGAAAAGTAATCAATAAAAGCAAATTTTACTAAATAACAAGATTGCAAGAATTTCGTTAAATTTTGTTAAGGAAAAGCGATCGAAAAGTGATAATATCGGCAAAGCATACATGGAATAAGGTTAAACGCTACTCCATTGGTCCTCTACTTGAGAAATGAAGGGCGCCCACTTGAAATTGTCTTTTGCCTGTTCCATTCTAGTATAATCGTACCGCGTGTTCTCAGATATATTGCACACCTGTGGCGAAGAGGAAAGAGGCGGCTAATGAAGAGGTACCGAGTGTATTTATACAAAAGACAGCAGAGACGTGAGCAGAATTTACTTAAGGAACAGCGACAACACGGACACCCATTTCGAGGAGGTGGACCCGGCCCTGATCCGAATAGATTACCCGGAGGTAAGAGTATTGTACTTTCTAAGTGCCATTAATCCCCTGCAGCTTTCGATATTTATTATACATCTCTTTTAATCAGCTTCTCTCAGACTGCAATATATCTTTAACGTTTCCATTTATACTCCATTTGGAAAATTTTATTTCGTTGCCATAGTCTTTACGATTAAAAGAAGCAGTGATGTAATTATTCTGTGGAACTGTACACCCATATTTTGAGGTTAGGTTTTATTTCTATTTTTGTTTCTATCTTTTTCAACGTAAATAGTAATTATTCCGAGGAATTTTGTGATTATATTTTTAAACGAAATTCTATTGTTTCTTTTGAAATTGCGTGATTAATTTATATTAAAGAATTGCTCAATTATAAATTAATTCGAATTACTTTATTAAACTGACAGATTTAGTTTGTTGTATTTAAATAAAAATTTTGTATGTTTTACTGTAGTTTGATTAAAAATTTATCGAGCTCTGTTTTATTTTAGTTAAAGATTTATTGTACTTTACTATGCTTTGCTTAAAAATTTACTATTTTTTATTATGGCTCGGCTAAAAATTGACTATGCTTTTCTATGTAGTTAAAAATTTGGCAGACATCTTTAAATTATTATTTCTCACTTTTATATTTCTGTCTCTAAACTTTTAGCTTTCCTTATTTGTATTAAGTTATTAAACATTAAAAGCAATTATTTTAATGAATATATTCATATTTAACATAAAATAATCGATCAAGCCGGTCAGTGAAGTATAAAATGTACATTATAAAACACGACGATGAGTCAGTCAACACATAAATTTAAAAATAATTCAATTTTTGTATTAATACCAAATTTTGTAAATCAATAATTCTGTTTATATTTAATCCAAAATAATCGACACTTCACTTATTAACAATAAATTACTACGATATGAAATACAACCATAATAGATCCCTAATTACTTAAATTATACTTCGGTGTTATACGTAAATCCATTAATTCATACTTGTCACAAAAGAATTGACACTTATAAACTATAAAATGCAAATATAAATCATAGAATTTCTAAATTATTCTTCAATATTATACGTAAATCCATAACTCCTTTCATACTTGTCACGAAACATTCGACACTTTAATAAACTATAAAATAGAAACATAAATCGGTGAGCCAATAATTTTCAAATTATACAATTTCTAAATTATTCTTTAGTATTTTACGAAAATCCATAAATTCATATTTGTCACGAAACAATCGACACTTTGATAAACCATAAAATACAAACATAAATCACAGAATTCCTAAATTATTCCTTAGCATTTTACATAAATCCATAAATTCATATTTACCACGAAACAATCGACACTTTGATAAACCATAAAATACAAACATAAATCGGTAAGCCAAGAATTTTCAAATCATACGATTCCCAAAATTATCCTTCAATCTTATATGTAAATCCATAAATTCATATTTGTCACGAAACAATCGACATTTTAGTAAACCATAAAATACAAACATAAATCGGTATGCCAACAATTTCCAAATTATACAATTCTCAAAATTATCCTTCAATTTTATATGTAAATCCATAAATTCATATTTGCCACGAAACAATCGACAACTATATTCGACAAACTATAAAATACGAACATAAATCATAGAATTCCTAAATTATTTCTTAGCATTTTACATAAATCCATTAATTCATACTTGCCACGAAACAATCGACACTGTGATAAACCATAAAATACAAACATAAATCGGTAAGCCAACAATTATCCAAATTATACAAATCCCAAAATTATCCTTCGATATTATACATAAATCCATAAATTCATATTTGCCACGAAACAATGGACACTTTAGTAAACCATAAAATACAAACATAAATCGGTATGCCAACAATTCTCCAAATAATACAATTCCCAAAATTATCCTTCAATGTTATACGTGAATCCATAACTCCGTTCCTACTTGCCACGAAATAATCGATGTGTCGATAAACCAAAGCACGAATTAGCGATTTCCGGATGCTGATGCTTACAAAAGCCTCTGAGATGTCCGCCATTTGCCCAGTGCCAACTTCTCAGCGTTTCTTTAGCCATGATCCTACGAGCGTTCAAAGATTCCTGGAATCACTCTCGGTGTTCTGCGCGATCGCTTGAGAATATCACTTAAACCGACGCTATTATTGGCAGAATAATAGGAGACCTCTGATAGAGTGTGTTTGGAGCAATGTGACTGATTATAGGACAGAGTGCTTATTCTATGCTAACGGGCACGAAGGCACCGCGTGCTTCTTCAGCAGCGCGTGCCCATTCGAAAATTAAATATCTCGAAAACCATCAATTTATCTATATCCGTGTTTATCAACATTTTTCTCTCTCTCTAGCTGTGTTTTATCAACCTATTACGTTTCCTGAAATATTTCTGCCGTAGTTTTCAGAAATCTTTTATATAATCTCCCCTTGCAGAGTTCTAATAGGCAATTTTTGCAAACCTGTTAGAAATAATAAATAAAATTTGTTCATTCAGAATAACATAAGAGTGGTGTTTTCATTCGGGAATGGAAAAATCCGGGTTCATTGTTCGTGTATTGTATGTTCTTGGACTAATGATATGTTAGTGGTTGTAGCGTCCTACGGTATCGAATCTCTTCGATTTCCAAGAACGCTTATCACGCGCCAAATTAATATTGCGTGACTAGTTGCGATAATAAGGATCCAGAATGTGCGTGGTCAAAAAAGAGTGTTTATTTACAGAAAAGCGTAGAATAGTTATAATGTAGACGTTAACGGAGTACCGTTTCGAACACGCGTTTGTATGTGTAATTTAGATGTTTGAAGGATCGGTGCCGAAGACGTACTGACTTCTCGATTTTGCTCCATGTCCTGTCTCGTTGTGTTCGGTCCGGAGTTTTCTCTAGTTTAGTTCTGATTGGGTAAAATAGATGTCGGTGGTGGAAGGGTAAAGAGTTTTAATTGGACAGAGGGTGTGACATAAGGACCTTTGGCTAAGGAGTAGGAAACTGTCAAGGAGCCGATTTCTGATGGTCAATGACGTGATTTATAAGTGCCGTCCGTCCGTCGCTTGTTGGGTCTGTCACAAGTGGGTCCCATCTGTCGCGTCTGGT
>NW_016909094.1:814806-818875 GCF_001483705.2 Eufriesea mexicana
CACCCGCGCGCTGGTGACCCCATCGGTCGTTTGTTACCCCTAGCGAGGGCCTGAGGCTTCCAACGTGTGCGGACCACGTGGAGCCCTCAGGCCTATTGTCAGCCAAGTCTTAAGAGCCGTCGCCTAATTTCGTTAAATTAGGGATTTCCAGGATTCTCGTGTTCCGCGACACGAGAAGTCAAAGAAAAAAGGTAAAGCAGTCAAACATGCTGAAGGCATGGAGCGGAAAATTCCGATGCCGAATTGTTTGATCCTAAAACCTGGCTGTTGGAAGACCGTAACGGGTCTTCCTTGTTCCACGACGGAACAACAGGACTTCTCACTGTTATTACTCAATTGCAACTAACGTATCCGAAATCACTCTCTTTTTTCTTTCTTCTTCATACATTACATTGACATGCATAATTCACACACACCTCGATCATTACACGCATACTCATTTATCATAACAACCTGAATTCATTACATATTCGAATTCCATGCATACTTGTTCCACTCATCCCAACACATGTATACTTAAAAATCTACGTAACCACTACCATATAATAGTGGCACTGATTCGGTTACGAAATGGATTTTGCAGATTTTTCAGTTATTTCAGGGGTATAAATTTATTTGCGAATTGTTATGTTGTGGAGAGGGATAAATTAACACAGGGATAGAATTATACGTGTTTATTTCGATTGAAAGTAAGCTGCGGGAATATTAGAGATTATTATTGATATTGGAATCATTGACTTGTAATGTGTAGCTAAATATAGTATACACGAAGGATAATAATAATTGAAACGATATGGTGACAATAAATAGGTATATATGATCGTGCTGCTGTCTCAATAAAAGTTAATATTAATTTCGTTTACAGTATCTACAGGTGTTTAGTAATTGTGAAAATTATTGCATTATTTTTCGATATTCATTTAGCATAGGAATGTTGCGAATTTTTATTTGAATAAAATTTACTTAATTTATTTAAATAAAATTTTGATTTCAATAAAAATAATTTTTGAAACAATGGATGTGATTCAAAACATTTATTTCAGTTAATTGCTATAATTCATTAAAGTTTTACTTGTCCCAAATAAAAGAAACTTTCTTTCCACAAAATGCGAATAAATATATTTTCTATTCCTTCAAAATTTTATTTTCTTGCAAATAAATAAAATTTTTACTTAAATAAAAATAATTTTTAAAACAATGGACATGATTCAAAAATTTTATTTGAATTAATTGCTATAATTCATTAAAGTTTTGCTTGTCCTAAATAAAAGAAGCTTTCTCTTCGCAAAACGCGAATAAATATATTTTCTGTTTTTTCCAAACTTTATTTTCTTACAAAATTAATTTAGTTACAGCTAAAGCATTTTTCCGTTCCACAATCCATGCACGTATAATACAGTACGTAATAATATGCAGTATAATATAGGACATAATATAATATAATACAGTATAATTGAATCACTCTATCTATCTACTAGAATTCATGCATTTCAAATCGTATTTTCTCTTAAATCTCAATCCAGTATCCCTATATTTCGGGACCCCCTATATACTCTGGGAAAAAAGCAGCAGTAAACACGTGTACATTTGCATAAACATTTGTCCTTAGCCCCCATTATTTTTTCGTGCTCGCACCACGCACAGTTTAATCGCGCAATGAAACCACATAACGCGCGAATGAACTCGAAATAACATCACTGATCCAAGAAAACAAGGAGAAAAAAGAAAAACAGATGATTTATCAACAGTTCCTCAGTTCTCTTAACAGAATACACAAAGACCAATAAAACGACTTAATACCCACCACTCGTCAAAGCTCCCCCACTTTTATCGACTTCCACGCAATTAATACTTCCTTAACAATTTTTCCGCGAAACACGATATATCGATCCCCGACGCAATTCAGCGTAATTGATATCGTTGAATTTCATACGACCCATTTCAATATCGTTAACGTCGACCTTATTATGCTTCCAGCAGACAGGAGATTCCATCATGGCAGATGTCCCCGGCTGTTGGCAGCCCTGGAGTACGCGGAGCAGCAGCAACAGCAGCAGCAGCAGGGGATCGGCAGCGGCGGTGGCTCCCTCGCTGACTTCGCGGCGAACAGTCCCCCGACGCAGGTCGCCATTCTCGCTACTGCAGTTGGCAACAATGGCGGCAGCAACGGGAACCTCGCGATCGCGCCACGCGCCAGCCCCGAGGTCTCCGAAGCGGACGTTTCCTCCAATGTTTGTCATCGCATCGGACTTCATCGAACCTCGTCCGTCTCCTGCAACGGAAGCGACAATGTCCTCTCCAACGCGACCGAAGCGAGCATTCAGGTATGTTGCACGTCACGTTTTCTCTCCGTCGTGTTCAAGATACTGTGCGTCGCACGCAAGAAGTCCGTTGTTTCGGTACCACGCGCACGGACTTACGTTGAGACAGCTCCCTTGTTAGTCGAATCCCAAGTACCGTCATCCAACCTTGTCGAATGAAGGTTGTATTGCCTCGCAAAAATCTGCGAAAATTGTATTTTAAAAATACAATATATATGTCAAAATTGTTTTGAATAAAGTGTGAAATAAAATTTTACTTTTTTTAAAACTTCAATTTTGATGTTTGAGTCAAATTGAATTTCAGGCAAAATAGGTACAGGTAGCCCTCCTACAACACGGAATTCTATAACACGGTTTCACTATAACGCGATTCATAAATTGCGGGAACCCTCCTACAACACGGCATCCTATAACACGGTTTCTAACACAATAAGAAAATTGCAGATACCTTTGTACAACACTGTACTTCTACATGAGCAGTGACGACGAAGAAATTTATTAAATTAGAGTTGCGTTAAATTAAAATAATATTTTTGTTTTTTTTATTTTGTGTGGTACGTACATTTATATTTTTAATAAAAATTAAGTTGTTTACGTAGAATTAAAAAGAAATTTGGTTTTAGTAAGTTTTCGGAACGTAACCCACCTTTTTGTACTGGCTCTGGGTCTCATACAACACGGTTTCACACAACACGGCATTTCCTAGGAACCTATCTACCGTGTTATAGGAGGGTTACCTGTATATACCCAACCTCCAGCAATCTAGTGCTAAGCTATGACCAATTTCAGACCTTACGTTCGTTTCATCTATTAGTTTACAATCCTGTATTGTACTGTGTGTCACTTGAAAGGTGATTCGTGTAATGATACAGGTGCGAAAGGAGTAGTTCACTTGCGTTAGGCCTTTCGCTAGGATAGCTCTGTCTGCTGTGATGACACACAGGTGCAAAGGGAGTAGTTCACTTGCATTAACCCTTTCGATGGAAGAGCCATGTCCGTCGTGATACTATCGCTATACGAGGTAACAGATCGTGCACCCAGGTCATTAGATTTAGAAAAGATGGATCAATTAAGCTATGACAAATTAGGTCTTACGTTCCTTTCATCTACTAGCATACAGTCCTGAAGTTCACTTGCATTAACCCTTTCGGCAGAAGAGCCATGCCTGTCGTGATACTACCGCTATACGAGGTAACAGATCGTGCACACAGGTCATTAGATTTAGAAAAGATGGATCAATTAAGTCATGACAAATTAGGCTTTACGTTCCTTTCATATACCAGCATACAGTCCTGTACAGTTGTCGCGTCGCGTCGCGATCTAAACTCTCGTGTTTCCGACGGGTTGTGCGGCCGTCTCGCGACTACGACACGTCTTGCTCGCCAAATGAATATTGGGCAACTGTTTAAGTTGCACGAGCAGAAAAGCGTCGCCTCTACGACGGTCTACGTTTCGAAAAGAACCGTGGCGTGTTGCTGATTCGAAGAGAACTGTTTCAAGAGAACCGATGTCTCTGAGAGCTCGTTCGGAAGTGTCTTTGACCAAGGGCGTTCCCTTGGTTCGCGAATCCGTTACCTTGGAGTGAGGGAAGGTTCCCCCGAAAAACCACGATAGTGGAGGAAACCCTCTCCTCCAAGGTGGGGTACCTGGGGTTCACCCGCGCGCCGGTGACCCCATCGGCCGTTTGTTACCCCTAGCGAGGGCCTGAGGCTTCCAACGTGTGCGGACCACGTGGAGCCCTCAGGCCT
>NW_016909094.1:819062-821044 GCF_001483705.2 Eufriesea mexicana
AACACTGGAACACGAATATTGGACGAAAGATGGAATAATAGAAGACGCAACTGAAGACCTAGAATTGGAAATACAAAGCAGCGAGTCGGATAAGGAATCAGATGACAATAGCTCAAAGATTTATAAAGTGAAGAAGTACAAAAGTATTAATAATTAACATCATTTATGAAAATTGATTTAAAATTTAAGATGTATTTTTTGTGATAAATTAATTATGTAATTGCATCGTACTAGATAACCGTTTAAAAAATCACACGATACAACATAAATATAAAAAATATGTGTATAGTACAGCACGTTTGCTGCATAATGCAATGAAAAGTTAATCAAGATGCTAATTAGTAATTAGTAATTGCAAATAATCACGTGTTCATCGGAAGAATCTGAAGTTAATATGCTTTTGGGATGAGTGTACGCTCTTGCATCTATTTCTTGCGTCTGTCTCACTTTGTCTCGTTGCTTCGTTTGCTTTCTTTGTCACACGGTGTTCTATGACCGGGCTAATAGGAAGGGATCAGTTTTACCAATAAGGGAAGCGTTTTACTCTACTTCTGCCATGATGATAGAATGGTTGGACTGGCGGCTATTCGGTCCTACAAGTTTCTCGGATCACTTCTTTTCAGCAACGCAGAGTAGTTATCTCATCTTCTTATGTTTTGAGCAGTGTCAGAGTCATCTTCCTTATGTTACAAGGGATCTCGCGGTAGAGTACAGGACACGAGGATTTTTCTGCTCGTTCTGTGTGATTCCACCTTTGAGGACATATGCTACAATGGTAGTAGAATTAGTTACTTTATGCGGCTGCTAAGTTGATAGTCGAGACACGTCACAGGGATAAGAGGAATAATCTGTTCGCTTTGTCTGATTTCCCCTTTGATGCTCTTGAAATCCATACTTCTAGGCTTTTAGTGACGTACTCCGACATGGTAGAGGGTAAATTATACGAGAATTCTTTTTATCTTATGTTACATGGTTAGCACTGGTCCTGTGTCTATGATAGTGCTTCGTCGTCCTATCCTATTCGATTTCCACGCATTTTGCTCCCTCCTTTTGTCATTTAATTCTATAACATAGTCCCATTTGTACTTACATATGGTACTTTTGATCAGTAATCAAGATTCTTGTATCATATGTTCATGATCATGCCAGGGAAAATTCTTTTTAGTTGCTAATTTCTCAGTTGTACATTGTACTGTGTGTTCATCTTTGTTTCAATCGTTCTGTCTGCAAAGAGAAATATTTTATTGTTTGGGTGATTAATTTTCTACGAAATAGTAGAATTTTTCCATTCGAAGTTATTTTAATTATTTTGATGTTATTTTACGAAATTATTTTAATTTCAGTGAATATTATGATACTTCATTCCTGCATTGAACGAATAAAATATAATAATTGGATTTCTCGATATTGACAAGTTTTAGCTGTACGAGTTTAAGTATAGGGATAAATGATTATTTTCTATTAATTCGAGGATCGAGTCGTGGAAATATTTCAAATAAATACAGAGTAATAATTGTACAGTAGGAGTCCATTTAGCGGAACGACGTTTTAGTTAAATGAACTTCTATCGATTCGATCCACTTATTTGGTCGCGAACTCCTATTATTCGAAGAAGTCATAGGTGGTGAGGAGAATCAGTGAACTCCGGTTATATGAACTCCAGTTACATGCACTGTTCGTTCCCCAACGGGTTTAGATAAATGGAGTTCTACTGTAATCTAATATTTTTTCCTACCTTTTCTGTTTAAAAATCCAAGTTTCCAATTAAATAAGTAATCTGAAACTTTTGAGTGGTAGAATGTAGGTAGATATCGCACGAATTTTATTTTATCTTTTATGAATTAATATATTTCTTATTTATAAATTACGTATCTTAATAGCATATAACATATTTCTACATAAATATACAATATATCTAAATATATAAAGAACGTAAATATATAATATATTTAAATATCTAAATACATAAATATATAATATAT
>NW_016909094.1:828179-843981 GCF_001483705.2 Eufriesea mexicana
CACAATATGTCGCCACTTTTTTAGTGCAATTCTTTGCTCTCATTCTTCCTAGCTGATTTGAATTATTTTCATAGCACACTTTGCAAAATCGCCTTACATTTCGCACACTTCCAGGTTTCTTTTTAAATTCGTGAGCACGTTTTTCTGTACGTAATTGCTCGATGAAATGCAATCTTCGTCATCAAAATATTTCACTAAATACATCGCTAACTTCACCCTAAAATCGGGAATTGAAATATTTTTTCGAGTTGCTTTTTAAACAATTGATAATGACAAAAATGGTCTACAGCGCCTCGGGGGTCACCGGTGACCCCCACCACGAAAAATACATTAAACGCGATTATACAACTCTCCTTATCTGTTGTAAATAATATTTCAACATAGTATGCATCGCATAATAAAATATTCATGTTGGCGCCATGGGCAAACCACGTAAAATGCGCGTGGCAGTCAACGTGTTAAAGAAATTCTAAAAATTGATGTCAATTAATATATTAAACTTAAAATCACGCAACGATTCGCGAAGTATTGAAACGAAATAATTCTACGCGTTAAATTCTGTATGATTTCTTATTTTCTTTTTAAAAATAAAATTATCGAATCGTTATTTTTCTTTAATTAAAAAATCTCCCAGTGCAAAGGGTTATTACGAGATGTTGGAAAATATGGATCTAGAAGTTTAAAAAAAAATTCGTCGACTGACGATGTCGAAAATTCGATTTCAATTTTTCTTTTTTTTTCGTATATTAAATGTAGAAAATTTTAAAAATATATTCTTAAAATTTGAAGTTCAAATTTTTACAAATAGCGAAGTTACACGTGTCGAGTGAAAAATGACATGCATTAAAAAATTGAATCACGGTTTTCCCAAAACTTCATTTTTCAAATTGGGTACTTATTGTTAGTACAGGCTAATTGAAAAATTAATCGTGGTAGAAAATTACATGTCACAGAAAATTGTTGCCAAAAAATAAGAGAAGTTTATGTATGCACTACTATTTATTAAAACACGTATATAACAATTACTTAATTATTAAATTGTTAATAATCATAATAAAATTAACAAAATTTGATACCATAATAAAAATTTTGCCAGTTATAACGAAATCAAATATTCTTCTCTATATCATATTTTTCAATCACTTTTTAATTAATTTTAGAATTCGTATCATTAAATTTTCTTTTTCTTTTGTTAATTTTTTTACAGTATTTAATATAGTATTTTTTTTATGTATTATAATAATAAAATATCGAATCTAAAATTGGTATCATTCTCGAGATACCAAATGCATTGGAATTATAAATAAACAATCAGACAGTTTCCTAATCATGAAATTAATATTTTATTTTTACGTAGCTTTGTATTTATAAAAATTTATCATAAAAATTCTTGTTCAAGTATATCACATCATTTACATAAAGTAAATTAAAAATGTTAATACTGTAAATAAGAATACTTCCAATGATTACGATATTATGATAAAAATAATTAATTATATATAAGTACTTACGTGTCTGTTTCAATAAAAATCAGCATTAAGTTTATCAAACGAATATACAAGTTCAAATTGCTGAAAAAATTGCAAAAATAAAATGTAGCAGATTAATCATTTGAAATGAATTGCTTTTGTGTAAAATGAATCAAAAACACACGTGAATTATTACGATTATCAATTATTAATTATTAATTATTTTTACTATTATTACTTCATTATTTTCGTCTAAATTTTACAAAGAGTTCCTATAAATTAGTTTAGCAGATTAGGCTAGAATTAAATAAATTCTAAATAATAGTTTTAATAAACAAGATAATAATTTTAAATAAACGTATATTTTATTTATTTACATTATTATAACTCTTGCTTATTAATTAATGAAGTTTACAATTTTTAATTGCTTATTTTCTCCTATCTCTTGCAAATTATTTTTACAAATCGTTGGCATGCGTTGTGCACCTCTCTCTTAAGTAAATGCAAACTCTTAAATGATTAATCGTTCTCCTAATAATCTCGATGAATTATTACGCCCTGTATGAGACCAGCAGGTGTCCCAATACTTCTGAACCTATATACAACTCACACATCACACATTTTCTACCTCACCGTTGTACACTGTGTCCTACTACCCTTGGCAAAAAGTTTTTGGCCAAAATTAATAATACTTACATTTTCATTAGATTCTCCACGATAATAAACAAAAGTCTAAATTATTTATTTCTTTTGTTTTAAATTTGACTTTATATTAAACCAATTTAACACCCCGTTTTTAAATTACCTTTTTTCGTTTTTACTTCGTGTCAAACCGATTTAACATCACATTTTATACTATTTTACACCTAAAAAGTTATAGCAATTTTAGGCAATTTAGCATTATCATGTTTGGAACAAATTTTGTACTTACGGTAGACCATCACTGACCAACATTCCATAATATTTATCTCGCATAATATTTGTCAAAATAGTTAAATAAAATAGAAAACTAAGCTAAAAGAAGTTGACAGTATGTAGGCTGTACCATTTAAATTGACAGAAAAATTGGCAGAAAAATTCTGTAGACAGTTATTATAAAGAAAATAATTTGTTGTTTGGTATATTTAATTATAAAATACAAAATTAGTTAAATAAAATAGAAAACTGGGCTAAAAGGAATTGACAGTATACAGGCTGTACTATTTAAATTGACAGAAAAATTGGCAGAAAAATTCTGTAGACAGTTATTATAAAGAAAATAATTTGTTGTTTGGTATATTTAATTATAAAATACAAAATTAGTTAAATAAAATAGAAAACTGGGCTAAAAGGAATTGACAGTATACAGGCTGTGCCATTTAAATTGGCACGCAGAAAAATTCTGTAGACAATTAATATAAAGAAAATAACTTGTTATTTGATATATATTTTATTATAAAATACAAAGTTACTTAATACTAAAAGATAAACTAAAATATTAAAATAACATGCATCGCCTTAATTCTTTTCAATAATTTGTCTACACAATTTTTCGCCGTGTCAAAATGCCTGTTTCAATTATGCAAATGATTCATACGTAATTCATTGTATTAAAGAAAAAAAAAATACAAATAATTTAAATTATGCTAATGTATAACAAGCTGATTCATATATTCGATGAGCTATCATCGTTTTTAATTATTTTTGAATTATAACAAAAATGGAACACCCAGTAGATAACCTAAATATATGAATTTCTCCATTCAATTTTAATCTCTCCCTCTTAAATTTTAATTTAAATTATCGTTTAAACCATAGGCGTGGCTATCGTGAAATATCTCGATAAGTCGATAACATCGTTACAATGAAAATCCGTGCTCAGTGAAAACTACTTTTCATGAGCACATTATTCAAGTAAAAATTGTTTCTTAATGACGTTCCTGAAAACATATATCATCGAATATCGTCGAATAGCGTGAAAGACACAGTTACATTTTCCACGCAATTACTCTGATTTAAATTACAAAAATGAAACGAGCGGCAGGGAAAACAATCACGAATGATCGAAAGCACTGTGACGTTCGATCTCTCGCGATGACACGCGTTTTGAATAGTGTGTATACATGTAGAGGAACATTTATTTCAGGAATAACGGATCGACATATTACCCTGGAGGATCGTAGCCAGTGGTTAGCGTCGGACATCGATAATTGCTCCTGTTGCTGCGAACTCCAGGGCACTGATCAATGGCCAGAGGAAGGTGACAAATGGGCGAAAACTTCCCGCGCGAGAAGATTCCTGAGAACTTGCGGCAATCGTTGCATTTGCGTGATTCGCTGCATAAGACGGTCGATCAAGAAGCTGGTCGAGCACAAATACTTTCAACAGGGTATCCTAGTGGCGATTTTGATCAATACCTTGAGCATGGGGATCGAGTACCACAACCAGGTCAGTGTCTTGCCTTGTATAGTGTCCTAACTTGTTCACTGTCCGATTAATCCTCGAAGGCTGTCGTTCAAATTTTGTCTCGTGGACAAAGGGGGTTGCGTCCCGAACACTGCAACTCTCTCGTTTGGCGTTTCACGGGGTTGTAAAGCCTGCTACGTTGACGCGACAGTGTTGTAGGACGTGGTCTGATCAAACTTAGCCCCTTGTCTCACGATTTAACCCCTTTGGCTATGATATCGCGAGAGACTCGTGGTATAGAATCGGGTCAAACACGCGTATCACGAATGACAGACGTGGTCGAATAATACTTAATCTATTATCTTACGATTTCACCCCTTTGCCTACGATATCGTACGAGACTCGTGGTATGGAATCGGGTCAAACACGAGTATCACGAATGACAGACGTGGTCTGATCAAACTTAACCCCTTGTCTCACGATTTAACCCCTTTGGCTATGATATCGCGAGAGACTCGTGGTATGGAATCAGGTCAAACACGCGTATCACGAATGACAGACGTGGTCGAATAATACTTAATCTATTATCTTACGATTTCACCCCTTTGCCTACGATATCGTACGAGACTCGTGGTATGGAATCGGGTCAAACACGAGTATCACGAATGACAGACGTGGTCTGATCAAACTTAACCCCTTGTCTTCCAATTTAACCCCTTCACTTACGATATCGTGCGAGACTCGTGGTAAGGAATCGGGTCAAACACGAGTATCACGAATGACAGACGTCGTCTGATCAAACTTAACCCCTTGTTTTCCGATTTAACCCCTTCACTTACGATATTGTGCGAGACTCGTGGTAAGGAATTGGGTCAAACACGCGTATCACGAATGACAGACGTGGTCGAATAATACTTAATCTATTATCTTACGATTTCACCCCTTTGCCTACGATATCGTACGAGACTCGTGGTATGGAATCGGGTCAAACACGAGTATCACGAATGACAGACGTGGTCTGATCAAACTTAACCCCTTGTCTTCCGATTTAACCCCTTCACTTACGATATCGTGCGAGACTCGTGGTAAGGAATCGGGCGAAACACGAGTATCAGGGACGAGAGACGTGGATTGTACTGTGCGTCGCAGAGAAGAAGAACGCTAATCAGAACGTAGGACCGAATTCCCACCAATCCACCCATTCTTACGTCATCGCAATTTTCCTTATACTAGAAATATCCCTTCTTATTAGCCCGGTCATATAGCACCGTGTAACGAAGAAAGCAAACGAAACAATCGAGATAAAGTGAGACAGACGTAAGAAATAGATACAAGTTCGTAGACTTATCTCTGAAGCATTAACTTCAGATTCTTCCGTTGAATGTTTATTTCCTAAGTTTATTTAATTATACTTGTATTTCATACACGTATTAAATATGTGTTTAATATTACATTTGGCAATACCAAAGGCCAGGTGTGCCTTATCGTCCTTGTAGCGGATTATGCAATGTAATTAACACGAAAGCACAGACTACGCACAAGCCTACAATCTACAACCGGACCCAACAGATTGCCCCTACGCGTGATTAATCCATTGAAGTGACAATTAGATCTCTATCCATAAATTGTGATGTTGACCAAAACAATATCGAAAGGGAAACTCTCTTGACAGTTTCCCACTCCTCGACCAAGGGTACTTCTGAAACACCCATGTCCAAGCAAAACCTCTCTCTTTCCTCCACTAACATCCGCTCTTAACCAATCAAAACAAACTCGAGAAGACGTTATTCGGAACTCAGTTAGAGCACATCAGACGTTATTCAGAACTCAGTCAGAACACATCAGACGTTATTCAGAACTCAATCAAAATACATCAGAAATCATATAGAATTCAGTCAGAGCACATCAGACGTTATTCAAAACTCAGTCATAACATATCAAAAACCATGCAGAACTCAGTCAGAACACATCAAACGTTATTCAGAACTCGATCAGTACACATCAGACATTATTCAGAACTTAGTCAGAGCACATCAGACGTTATTCGGAACTGAGTCACAACATATCAGAAACCATACAGAACTCAGTCAGAACACATCAAACGTTATTCAGAACTCTATCAGAACACATGAGACATTATTCACAACTCAGTCACGCCATATCAGAAATCATATATAACTCAGTCACAACACATCAGAAATCATACGTAACTCAGTCACAACACATCAGAAATCATACATAACTCAGTCACAACACATCAGAAATCATACATAACTGTCACAACACATCAGACGTTATTCAGAACTCAGTCAGAACACATCAGAAATAATACATAACTCAGTCACAACACGTCAGAAATCATACAGAACTCAGTCACAACACATCAGAAATCATACAGAACTCAGTCACAACACATCAGAAATCATACATAACTCAGTCACAACACATCAGACGTTATTCAGAACTCAGTCAGAACACATCAGAAATAATACATAACTCAGTCACAACACGTCAGAAATCATACAGAACTCAGTCAGAGCATATCAGACGTTATTCACAACTCAGTCACACCATATCAGAAATCATACATAGTTCAGTCACAACACATCAGAAATCATACAGAACTCAGTCACAACACATCAGAAATCATACAGAACTCAGTCACAACACATCAGAAATCATACATAACTCAGTCACAACACATGAGACGTTATTCAGAACTCAATCAGAACACATCAGAAATAATACATAACTCAGTCACAACACATCAGAAATCTTACATAACTCAGTCACAACACATCAGACGTTATTCAGAACTCAGTCAGAACACATCAGAAATAATACATAACTCAGTCAGAACACATCAGAAATAATACATAACTCAGTCACAACACATAAAGAATCATACATAACTCAGTCACAACACATCAGAAATCATACAGAACTCAGTCAGAGCACATCAAACGTTATTCACAACTCAGTCACACCATATCAGAAATCATACGGAACTCAGTCAGAACACATGAGACGTTATTCAGAACTCAGTCAAAAGCTATCAGAAATCATACAGAACTCAGTTAGAGCACACCAGAAATCATACGGAACTCAGTGAGAACGCATCGGAAGCAAAACAGAACTCAGACAGAAGTCAGTAAGAACGCATATAGAACACTTAGTATAACGCATACACATCACATTCGAAATCGCAACAACTACCAGTGTAATAAAGTATATGCAAACACGAAGGTGTCCCTTATTGCACACCCAAGGTTCTCAGTATCTCAATTGGTAGAGCATACTGAGAGAAGGCATCCATCACGACAGCCCTCTACTGCCTTCGTACAACATTTACGAAGTATAAGTGAAAATAATCATGTTTTGCTCCTGCAGTATTACTTTCTTGTTTGCAGACTTGCAATGTATTATACGAATATAGGAATTTTATAGGTATCTTGCGATTATGTTAACGTATAACTTTACCGAACCCAAAAACCGATTTTGCTGTAAATTAAATTCTTGTCCTATTTAAGTTCCGATGACGCGTGCCATAATCAACAGTACAGTCGGTCACACGACGAATTATTTCATCCAAACGCGAAGAATAACACGTAACTGAGACCGAAACACAAAAATCGGCGAAAATTAACCACGAGCCTGACCCGTGTTGTTCACGTTGGACCCTATCTACAAACCACGGCTCTCACTCGTGATAATCGTGTATGGCCCGATTTTCTTACCACGGCTCTCACTCGTGATAGTCATGTTTGACCCGAATTCCTTACCACGAGTCTCACGCGATATTGTAAGCGAAGACTTTAATTGATCTAGACGTGGTTAGAGTTAAAAATGATTGTGGACTGACGCGTTTAATAATAACACTGGTTATTTGTTTTAATGAAATATGACGAATGGTGTTGAGATTGAATTGTGTGCGAATCTTGATGCAGATATTATCTGGTGGTTGAATACGTGGTGAATCTTGTGCGACGTGTGTCAGTGTTTTCGTAAGTTTGGGTGTGTTGAGATTGGTTGGTGAGAAGTGTGAGTGGTTGGTGTGTGTTTTTTTGTTAGTTGCGTATGTGTGTTAAAGGTGTGTACCGATTTCAGTGTCTTTTCTTGGTTGTTTATGGGACTTAAACAAGGTTTAAACAAATTCGAAATGCTATGACCATCACCTAATGGTGGTTTATGGGACTTTGCTAGGGATTGACACATATAGTGTCCAGGTGACACGAGTGGTAATAGAGAAATAAATTAATTTCTTGGGACGGTAAATTCTGTCTTGGAACGGAACACTGGTAATTATTGGCAATACTGGACGTTATTGGTAATTATGGACATTACAATGTCACTAGAAATAGTGACATTGTTGATATAAAATAGATCAATGCTTCTGTGCTCTTTACTATGAATATAAATTAATCCTTGGAGGCTACTTTGATTGAAATTTTATTCTAATATTTTTGAAAGAAATAACTATTGGTAATAGTAATTTTATGGATATTTATTGTCACTAGAAATAGTAACCTTGTTGATATAAAATAGATCATTGCTTCTGTGCACTTTGCTATGAATATAAATTAATCCTTGGAGGCTACTTTGATTGAAATTTTATTCTAATATTTTTGAAAGAAATAACTATTAGTAATAGTAATTTTATGAATATTTATTGTCACTAGAAATAGTAACATTGTTGACATAAAATAGATCAATGCTTCTGTGCACTTTGCTATGAATATAAATTAACCCTTGGAGGCTAGTATGATTGAAATTTTATTCTAATATTTTTGAAAGAAATAACTATTAGTAATAGTAATTTTATGGATATTTATTGTTACTAGAGATAGTGATATTATTGTTACAAAATAGATAAATGCTTTTATGTACTCTACTATGAATATAAAATAACTCTTGGTGGCTGCTTTTATTGAAATTTTATTTTATGTAAATTTTGTTTTAGTTTCATTGAAAAATGTGACTACTGGCAATTAATGACTAATTTTATTAGTATTTATTGCTATTAAAATTATTGATAATACCATCATAACATATGCCAAGTCTCCAATGTACTTGCTTATAACTATAACACAAAAATTTAGCTCAAAGTAATATTTATTAAAGCTATGGATGATTAAAAAAGTATTTTTTAATTTCCCTTTTTTTATATTTAAAATTTCTTTTTCTTTAATGTGAAACTTCTTTCTTTTCAATTTAGAATTCATCTTAAAATATTATAATTATGCTTCTAATAACAACAATTTTTCCAATTCGAAAATTTTTATTATAAAGTTTTTAAAGTTCTTATTCTTCTAAAAAATTCTTGAAAATTTGTTATTTATTTGTACGTACATAGTTATTAGCAATTTTTACTATAAAAATCAATGATCAGTGGAGTGATCCATTGAATGAGATGAATCTCATAAAAATTTTAACACTCGGTTATGGTAGGTTAAGTCTCTCTCCAAGGTTTCTAAGTTTTATATTTATTTGAAATACTTGAATGAAATTAGCCTGGCCATAGAGTGAAATTCATCTTTTAGCCAAGTCGTTTCTCTTAAGTGAAAACTTCTTTTCTCACGAAGTTCAGAACTTTTTATGGATTTAAGTTGTTTGAGACGTGTACATGATATAATGTATTTTCAGTGTGAGTGTAATGGTGCATTGAGAAATAGAGTTGACTTGGATAAGTGAATTATTAAACGCAAAGTGTGAGCAATTTGAATAATACGTTAATTTATTTTTCATGATTAATTCTTATGTTCAAATATAATGTCTTTTGAAATTAGAAAGAGATAGTTTTAATTGCAATGAAATTTAATTATTTTTGTATAAATAGAATGGACAGTGAGATTAATGGACAGTGTACTTGATGAAATATTATTTTTTTAAGAATTTTAATTATAATTGTTTATAATTGTAAATTAACCCCTTGCATTGGAATATTTCTAATAATTTATATAATAATATAAAATAACTATTATAAAATATTCATGAAGTAATTTATATAATAATAATTGAAAATGTAAATTACAGATACTTAGAATATTTAAATACAAAATTAAAATATAAAATTTTCAGATATGTATTTGAATATAAATGTAGATAGGCATTTATAAAATTGAAAACGTTAGTAAATTTCTTTCTTTTAATACTACAGGGTATTTTGTGAAATTTTGAAATATTTTTGAAAATTATTTGGAAATTATCTGGGACTATTTTAAGAATGAAATAAAAGTTGCAAGATAGAATTGAATAATTTTATATGATATATAGTGTTGTATGAATATTTTTTAGAAGATACAAATATTTTAAAAATTCCAGTATCAATTCGTTTCGTAATTACATTTCAGATTTGGGTTTCAAAATTGCAACATGTTAGAATCGAGTTTCGAAAGTTCATAAAATTTTAAATTTCAATTTTAAGATGTTACAAAATTTCGGATTCGAAATTTAAAATTCTCCCAAATTTGATATGCAAATTTCGAAATTGAAAAATTCAACTTTTATATTTAAAAATTATAAAATTTTAAATTCGAGTTTGGAAAGTTCATAAAATTAAAAATTTCAATTTTAGGACGTTACAAAATTTTGGATTCGAAATTTAAAATTATTCCAAATTTGATATGCAAGTTTTAAAATTAAAAAATTCGACTTTCATATTTAAAAATTATAAAATTTTAAATTCGTGTTTGGAAAGTTCATAAAATTTTAAATTTGAATTTTGAGATATTTCAGATTAGTCTACTAAATTTAATATGCAAATTTTGAAATTAGGAAATTCAACTTTCAGGTTTAAAAATTGCAAAATTTCAGATTCGAGTTTCGAAATTTTATATAATTTCGAACGGAAGTTTAAAAAATTTTACCAAATTTCAGATTCGAATTTCGAGAATTTTGAAATTAATTTCTCATTCCTTTCCAATACGAAAGGTACATCCAATTAAAAACAGATATAATTATTCATAAGGTCACTCTTTAAATACATTTAATTCTGAAAAAGACTCATACATAATTCGTAACCGTTCGATGTTACCTAACCCTACTTTCTCTGTCTTCGGCTATTTCGAAGCTTTCGCGTGGGATATATTCTCCTAATTGCGTGGGATACTCTTTATAAATATCCATACAGGTTGACGTTTCTTATTCAGAATGACCTGTGAATCGCGTGGGTGAAGCTTGCTGAATAGCGCACCAGATGGCTTATATCGTTATCACGCACACCTCACAGCAGAACAATACGATATCACGCAACTAATTTTTATTCTCCTCTGTGCTTCTTCAGTTTTGACCTTGCCACCTCTCTTCCGTCCATTCTATAAGACGTTGTACACTTACCAACAAAGATTAAAAAAGATATATAATTATTCGCGAATTTTTGTATACTCTTTATATTTCGAGATAATGTATAGGGTGTTTCCTTTAATTGGAACCAGAGAAATATTTCAAGAGCAATATTTTAAATTTATAAATCAAAACTTTTCACTTTTTTTTAACGATTCTGTTACATTTACTTATAAATAATGTATATTCATTAAAAGAAGTGTGAAAAAGGTCTTCTTTGTCTGGTTATTTCATTAATCTTCATCGCATTATCGACTGAGCGAATAATTTTGTAACTGACTGTATATCCACAAGGATTCTTTGTTAGTGATGGATGAAATATCAGTAATAATAAGAACACTTCTTTATTTAATTACAAAAAATGGTCAAACACAAATATTAAGTATAAATCTAATTAATTTCTCACAATCACATGCTCACGCCTATTTTCATTATCACAACTCAATTATAACTGAACTATGCCCAATCTTTCTGGTTTGTTCTTTCTACTTTCATACATTACATGAACATACAGAATTGAACCGTTCACTGCACAAATTGATTAACTCCATAAAACAAAAGTAGAGAAATGCAATGAAATAATGTATATTGTTTTTTAAAATTCCCTTTATAATTTAAATCGAAATAAATATCGTAGAATGCATAAATACAAATGTAACTTCCATCTAACGGTATATAAAATTTATAAGAAAAAATAGCCAAAAGGTAATCGTTGGTAATGTTACCATTTTTATGTTACTGGAAGAGTTAATCGATTTGGCAAGTGAAAAAAGTAATAAATTTAAATTTTACTAAATTTTACTTAAATTCTGATAAGACGGGACTAAAAAATTCACCGTTATCATTCATGGCTTGCTAGTGCATTCGAGTTGCATTATTGCAACGATTTACATTAGAGTACGGAGTTAATCAAAGTGACCTCTGAAATAAATTATTTATTATTCAGTGGCCAAAAAATTTTTGTCGTTTAACGGTGTTAATCTTAATTATCAGGGAAAGTTATTATAAATATAAATAGTTATGACTATACCAAGTGCTTTGACATTTAAATTTAAGATTTTTCAAAAAGTGGAGTTAATCGATTTGTGCAGTGAATATATATTCTCATATATTCAAAATCTATGTTAACCATTACCACATTCTTCGAGGCTTCTCCACTTAGGATTCTCCCTGTGTCGTCGAGGGTCCTGTTTTCCTGCCCTTTGCAAAGCTCGATGATGTGCTTTTATCAATCGTTGATTGGCTGATATAATTTAGCCGATTAGCGATTTGCACTCATGAAAATTATATCACTTTGCTGATTTGCAATTTGCCCTTATGAAAATTACGCTACCTTCGATTTTCGATTTTCGATTCGTTCCCTGTGACGATTACGATTCTTGACCTGCGTTTTACCCCCCTGTAAAGGTCACACAACTCAGCTAACTTGTTTCTAAAAATAGTCTTCCATAACTGTATTAGTCGATTTTTTATTTTTCTCTGAAATAGTATCCTGTGTTGGCATTGGCCGGTTTTCTATTTGTTTTTCTAAAAATAGTATCCCAGAATATTTTATTTATTTAAATGATAAAAATATACGTGTGTCTATAATAAATACTCAGAAATGTAGTATGTTTGATAATTGCATTTAGAATTCCAAATAAGTTTCGATTGCTGTAAGCTCAGTCAAATGTACCAACTTAGTAAGTTAGTAAACCGACTTTGGTGTTCTGACTACAAATTTATCGTTATAGCTATCGGAGATGCAAGGTGTTGCAAATAATTTTTGTACAGCTATCTTCTGTATATTCCAGGGAATACATTCGTATAAGATTTATCGTGATCTCGCGTGACCTCCGCTCTCTGCATGCGATATTATCGCCAAAAATGGAAAAAGAGAGGGATTCAGTGAAACCCTATTACAATGGTTGAAATTTAAATATTTCACTATCCTTTTTTATAAATATATAGCTAAAAGACCACGCTTTAATGACATATCAATAGATATAAGCTGATCATCACCGTTATAAAAATACAGTGCAACAAAGTATGCCAATTTCAGTAAAAATCGTGATCATCCTTAAGCAGCCATTTTTTCTTGTCTTTAAAGCTTCGTAGAAGAATTCTGGATAACTTATAGCCGTTTTCATGTACACCATAACGTTCTTCAGACGTTTGAAAATATTTGGTTAAAATTTGATGCATTTTGAAGAACGAAAAATTGAATAAAATTCGTGTTTTCGGCGATCTGGACCACTGTGCGTCGTTCGTTCTGGCAAGCATCTCACAGATACAGTAACTCACGAAAATATTTTGACACGAAGGTATGTCTGAATTAATCACATCGTATCGCAGATACTTATAAATGGATTGTGTTCGTTATTTTTTCTAGTGCGAAGACATTCATTCAAGTTAACAGAAACATATGTTTCGTGTAATAATTTTATATGGATTTACTGTAATAAATTTATATAGATTTACTGTAACAAATTGTAAATTTTGTTTATAATTATGTAAATTTAAATAGCTAAATAAATTTTATTTACCGTAGATTTACTACTTATAGTAAAGTATAGACTATTTATAGATTTACTGTAACAAATTATAAATTTTGTTTTACAGAAACATATGTTTTATGTAATAAATTTATATAGATTTACTGTAACAAATTATAAATTTTGTTTACAATTATGTAAATGAATTTTATGTAATAAATTAACGTGGATTTACTGTAACAAACTATAAATTTTGTTTATAATTTGTTATAATAGCTCCATATAAATTTATTACATAAAACATATGTTTCTGTTAAACAAAATTTATAATTTGTTACAGTAAATCTATATAAATTTACTACATAAAATTTATTTACCTAATTATAAACAAAATTTATAATTTGTTACAGTAAATTCATATAAATATTATTACATAAAATTTATTTACATAAGTATAAACAAAATTTATAATTTATTACAGTAAATCTATATAAATTTATTACATAAAACCTATGTTTCTGTTAACTTGAATGAATGTCCTCTCATTAGAAAAAATAACGAACACAATTCATTTATAAGTGTCCACAATACGATGTGATTAATTCAGACATACCTTGGTAACAGAATATTTTCGTGAGTCACTGTATAACCAGGAAACGTTCGATCACGTGGTTACATCACGTAGACCAGGAAGAAAGGTCTCTGTTTATCTTTCGTTAACAAGAGCTCTGACTGTTGTGGACAGAGGCATACATAATTCCGAAACAGCTGGCTGCTCGCGACAGTTCTCGAATTGCGTGTTACAAGAACTATAGTTAATTATTCGCGAATCCGACGAAAGAAGCAATTAACTACTGCTGTTGCATTTCGGGTAAACGTCGAGTCTGTGGCAAAGCTAGGTCGTTCTTCACGCCTCTTATTAGACCCTTGTTACACTTTTATTAGATTTACACTGCATCATTTTTGCTCTTTTCATTCACTCGCGATGGCTGCTCGTATTTCTGGTATGTTACCATATAGGGAATTTTGATTTTGTCACCGGTGTGGTTATGAAAGATAATTTTCCGAGTGGAAGACCAAATGGATATCGTGCTTGAAACTAGTACGTAGGATTCCTCTTTAATGCTAAATTTACTGTTGCGTCTAATCAGTTGAATTTCTACAATTGTCACGTTCTTGCAATTTACAAGGAGAGTGCAAGTCGATATTTTCAGCTGTATTAGGTGCTTATTATTATTATTATTATTATTATTATTGTCGCGTCACGTCGCGATCGAAATTCTCGTATTTCCGACGGGTTGTAAAGCCGTCTCGCGACTACGACACGTGTTGCCCGCCAAATTAATATTGGGCAACTGTTTAAGTTGCACGAGCGGAAAAGAGTCGTGTCTACAACGGTCGACGTTTCGAAAAGAACGTGGCGCGTTGTTGATTTGAATCGATTAGACGGAGCCTTTGAAGAGAACCGTGTCTCTGACGTCTCGAACCGAACTGTTTTAGAGAGAACCCGTGTCTCTCAGGTCTCGCAAGGAAGTGGTTGAAGAGAGAACCCGTGTCTCTCAGATCTCGAACCGAACTGCTCGTTGTTTCGAGAGGACGTGTCTTTTAGAGAACACGTGTCTCTCGGATCTCGTACGGAACTGTGTTAAGAGAGAACCCGTGGCTCTCAGATCTCGCAAGCAAGTGCTCTAGAGAGAACCCGTGTCTCTCCGAGCTCGTACCGAAGTGAGCTCCTCGATCTTCCTAAGATCGGTCTTAGGAAAAATCGGGAGCTCGCCAAATATGATTGGCTGTTTTTGACCAAGGGTGTTCCCTTGGTTCGCGAATCGGTGACCTTGGAGAAAGGGAAGGTTCCCCCAAGAAGCAACGATAGTGGAGGAAACCCTCTCCTCCAAGGTGGGGTACCTGGGGTCCACCCGCGCGCTGGTGACCCCATCGGTCGTTTATTACCCCTAGCGAGGGCCCGAGGCTTCCAACGTGTGCGGACCACGCGGAGCCCTCAGGCCTTTGGTCAGCCAAGTCTTAAGAGCCGTCGCCTAATTTCGTTAAATTAGGGATTTCCAGGATTCTCGTGTTCCGCGACACGAGAAGTCAAAGAAAAAAGGTAAAGCAGTCAAACATGCTGAAGGCATG